>NW_016157916.1:121121-184579 GCF_001687245.7 Rhagoletis zephyria
AAAAAGAAGTCTGATGAGGAGATGTGGTGATCTCCGAAATAGTGCTATAACTTCTACCGCTTAGACTTTGTTGCTTTTTCAATTTTTCCTAATAAACAATCGTGGTACAAAGCTCAATAAAAATATTAAAAATAAAATGTTAACAAGCCGAAATAACATTTTCAATTAAATAACGTTCATTTTCTAACAAAACCCATGTAAACCCAAAGTTAAAACTTTGTAGAAAACTAAAAAAGTGCAACAAATTTTGTCCAAATTTCAAATTTTTTATCAGAGGTGTTAGAATTTTCCTGAGTATATAGTTTTATAGCCGATTCAATTTTAGTGCAATAATGTGCAAGTTTCAAGTGGCTAAAAATTACCGTTGATTTTTTTAATTTTTTTTGTCGCATTTGTTTCCATATTTACATCGAATAAACACAATTTATTTTTAAATGGAAGAAAACCGCAACACCTTCGGCAAACGAACTTTTAACCTCTTAAACGACATTGCGATTTTATCCTTTCGTGTATATTTGTGTTATTAAAAAAAACAATCTGAGAAGTGTCATGTTAAATGCTTGAATACTCAACAACAACCATGAGTCAAACCACGCCAACTGTCAATGAATTTTCATTGATTTTCTGGAAAGTGAAGACAATTGTGGGAATCTCTAGATAATTATAGAACAAAAATACACTTTGGACGGTTTTTCCCAATTGCACTTCGTTTCTGTTTTTTTTTGGTATTATAAGAATATTGCAATTTTTGAGAGAAAAATTCGTAACTCGCGACTTGATATTTCAAGTTATACGTTAAATAATGTACGTACTTGTATAATTATTCATTAATTAACATAAAAATGATATCACTCACACAAGCTTATATGAAAATAATTATTTACTCAAGGCTTAAAGGGGAGAAAAAAAATCGATAGCGACTGTCAAAATTGGAAAGACCAATTTTTTCTTTTTGGAACTTAAAATCAAGAGTTTAGAGTATATTGTGCCAAAATTTCACTGCAATCGCGGGCTTAGAATATATAAATAATTGAAATTGTTTAAATTATTGTTATTATAGAAGTCCTTTGACTAAGCCTCCGTTTTCAGGTGTGGACTGGTGAATTACAATTGGAACATACGGTTTTATAATGCAGATATTATTCGGTGGTTTTGTGGTAAAAACGCGATTTTTGTATAAATTCTTATACTTTCCATTTTTCGTAAGTTTCAAGCCATTCGAATGATCTTCAGCCTCATACCTTTCATTTAAAATTCTATTATAGAGCTGCTGTAAAATTTGAGTAGGCTTTTTCACATACTTTTTCAAAACTTGTAAATAGGGATGTGCCGGGTATCCGGTATATATCCGGAATCCGGCCTATCCGGCCGTTTGGTTATCCGGTTATCCGCCGGATACTGGCTAATATCCGGCCGGATTCCGGATATCGATTATAGAAGATTCAATTTAGAAATTTAACCCAGATTTTGTATTTTTGTAATCCAGTTTAACAGTATCTAATTAGTAATAAGAGTTTCCGCATTATCGGGCAACAACCTATTTCTATTTTCAACATAAATGTTACCCGATGCACTAAATACTCTTTCCGAGTTCACTGAGGAAGGTGGCGCGCAGAGATACTTCATTGCCAGTGTAAACAAATTTGGAAATTCTTTGCGGCTATACTTTCACCAAGTTAAGGGATCTTCTTGTCTGGATATAAGAGGTAGCTGCAAATATTTCTCTATTTCTAGTTCATAAATCGCTGCCTTTTTTCATGTACGTTCGCTGCCTTGTCTACCAATCGTTTGGCTATCCATATCACTAGAAACACTAGAATCAGCATCAGAGCCGTTGGCGATTTCCTCAAAGCATTGCCAAATATCCTCGTGAGCTCGATCTTCGATGGAAGCTTTCACTATAGTTCGGCATTTTTCATATGATTCAACTGGTTTCTCCATGCTAACTGATTCATAATTTCGAATTAGTTCATCAGCAACCCAGTTTTTAGCTTTATTGGCGTCAGAAAAAGAAACGAGTTTTGAAACGTGGGTCACAAAATGTTGCAATAGTGAAGCATTGTCGTTGTTGAATGTTTAGTCCTATAATCAAGTAAATTTTTTTATTAATAGTTCTATAAATACTTTTGATAAGTGAATCTCAATTTCATACCTTTTGCGACAGAGTTGCATTGGCTTCAGTTTATCAGGTTTATTCAGTGAAATCGCAGGATAAGTTTATCAGAAATGTGTAAACGAGTTTCCATAAAAATTTTGACAGTTCATTTATAAAGTTTACACAATTATAGTTTTATACGGTTTACATTGCATTTATAAGCTTTGATGAATACCCTTAGTAGTTTTGACTTTCATCAAATTTGATAGTCGTTTGACATGTGCTGTGGACCGTGTAAAAAGTGCTGTTTGATCAAACTGATAAACAAAGTGAAAGAACAAGTGCCCGATAATTTAAATAAAAAGAAGAAATGAGCAAGAAGAGAAAATAATTCGACTTCATTTTAGAACTAATAAATTATTTCAAAAATCTCCAAACCCTTTTTTGTGGTGATACAACTTCAACAAAAACTGAAATTTTATGGGTTTTTTGACGTGTGTGACCATCTAATTACACAGACATATCTGTGCACAATAATTTAAATAAAAACACATAATTGAACAAGGAAAAAGTATACGACTTAGTATTAGTATTAACAAATGAATACAAAGCTTTCTTAAGCTTCTCTTCAACTTCATTCAAAACGAGAAACTGAAATTTGATGGGTTTTTTGAAGCGTGTAAGTTAAACCATCTAATTACACAGAAGACAGTTTGACCAAACAATTGGACCATGTAAGGTCCATATAAGGCATCAACACACATGTGCGATTCTGACGGTGCGAATCTGTTCCGAAAAAATTACAACAATGCCGCAACTATTTATTGGAAATTGCAAACCTACGCGTTCGGAAACGAAAAAGGTTAATAGGCGGGTTCTGTATAATTTAAACAAAAATTAACGTAAGAAAACAAAACTTGATTGTTCAAAAGCAAAGAATTTGATGAAGATTGTTTTTTTGTTTGTTTATAAGATGCCATTTTTCACTGCGATAGCATCGCACAGATGTGTGCGTAATTGTGTTTTCGAAGTGGTAAATTCTGTAGCATCAGAAACGGTGCGGAGGTCGAGGTGAACTCGAGCCGGCAAAAAAGCAATATTGTGAAATTTATTAAGGGCAGCAGTCTACCGGATATCCGAATCCGGCTGTTATTTTTTAAAGGATATCCGGAATTCGGTTATCCGGCAAAATCTATATCCGGCACATCCCAACTTGTAAACAATTCTCAAATTCGTAAGCAGATGATCTATATACTAAACCAATAACTCGAATATTATCGATTATATGTTATACTCGTGTCTCCGAAAACCACAGGAAAATTTTGTATAAATAATGTTAACAAATTTTTCATCTCATTGTTCGAAATGTAGCTCTTGGGGCAAAACAATAGCCTGCAAACACAATGCAATAGGAGGTACTCATAACAGGCGTCATCTGAAACTGTATCTTTTAATACAGACAGACAGACATGTGTATAGCAGGAATTGGCGGAACTCTGTGGATTTCCAATTGTATATTTCTTCTAATCCTCTAGGCTTTCGGCAAATTCTTTCGTAATGTACAGTTTTAGGGTTTTTAAGTTGTTAAAATACGACTCTTGTTCTCTTCGGAAACTTTTACATTTATTTTATCCTGCATAATGCACCCAAGTCTATCAGATGCATACTGTCGATACCTATTCTGTTTGCGAAATCTTCATCAGAAATTAGTTCACCACTTTCTATCCCGTAAACTAATATATCGTCCACTTTTCTACCTTTCTGTGTGAATTTTGTGTAACCGAACGCCGATGTGTGGCCAGGTATGCCGCATATTAAAGCTTTAGCAGGCGCATCACATACGATAGACGGGATTTCAACTTTTATAATATTACCCAGCCCATCCACACCATTTTCCATTAAAATTTCCATTTCGGCTACAAAGGCAGAAAAAAAAACTTTCAACACAGTAAGGCTTCTTAGCGCCCAAGTAAATTCCTACAGGTAAAATAGGAGTATTTTCCAAATTAACAATCCTAAGCAAAATTGGCCAAATCTGTGTACGCGAACTTCTGTAGAGGGTAGTGTTGGAAAACTATCGATAGTGTATACATTCGATTGTTTCGATGGTGATAGTGCAAAATATTCGATACTATCGATACTATCGAAAGCTTTCTAACATATGTTGAGATATAACACAAATGCCCGGTTTCACCAATCAATTTTAAAATGAATCAAACTTAAAATTTTAAATAGCACAATTTCCTAAAAAATGTTGTCATTTTAAATTATAACGGCCTGACAAATTTAAAATTGATTGGTGAAACTTGGCATAACATTTTGTAAATAGGCAACTTTCATTCCATTTTTTGTGGTCCAAGAAAATTTGGCAAGTGATATGGCAGAACCCCACGCCTGCAAATTTATTCGTTTCTTCTTTTACTATATAAGATAACAGCTCCCAGGAAAACATCTTATTCTTAAATAACCCATTTCGTAACTACAATAACCATAAAGATTATTTGTATACACAAAAATAACTTGTGTAAAACAAAATTAAATCGTGTAAGAAGTTCACAACATACATACATATGTAGGCATGTGCATCTTTTATAGTCAAATTCCAACAATGTGAACAACATACAACTATCGATAGTGTTTAGAAAAATTTGATAGTGGCGGCAAAATGAAACCATCGATACTATCGATAGCCCCATCGATAGTTCTCCATCACTAGTAGAGGGGTAAGCCGTCAATATTTACATCCACAAGAATTGACTCGCGTATATCTCTAGCTCTAGCCAACTTTTCCAACTGTTTTTTGATCCCTATGTGACAGTAAGGCCGGTAAGAACTATCTCAACTAAAGCACGCTTTAAATTTTCGCTATATTATCTTCACACTTTACTAGACATGTGCGCAAACAGCTGTTGCTGGAGAAAGCCGATTTTCGATAATTTTGTGCAGCTGCACATTTAATAATATCCCACTGCACTGTAATGTCGATACGTTAGATGGCGCAAATATGATTTACTAAAATCGCTATAACTTTTCTAATTTCAAATGGATTTGAAAAAGATTTGGGTTTATATTCTTTGACATTTATTAAGCTTTAATATGGTAAGGAATATGGTGGAGTTCACGATAGAATCACGATGGGACTTGAAATTGCGATCGATTTCTCCAAAAATTTGCAAATAACTCTTAAGCTTATAATATGACTGCAAGGAACTGAAGGTTTTTAGAAAAAAGTGAAACCAGGAACCGATTTCGATAATATTTATTTTATCGGAAAGATGGTACCTCAAGAGTGGTCATATATAGTATAGAAACGAATTTAAGAAGTATTTATTTCTGAACTTTCTTTGTGAGAGTTGCCACGTGTTTAAAAAATCAAATTAAACTTAATTCATCAGTTAATTGCAATGTGTATCACAATGCCAGGCCACAGAGATTTAAAAATATTTAAATTTGAAAATTCGATTTCATTTAACTTAAACATAAGTTAAATTAAATGATAAAATATGAGTGCCTGTTTATAAATTTAAAATCAGTGTTGTTAACGCCATGAGGGTACACTAGGTCATATCTGCACCGTTCGTTCGATTTTCAAAAATGAGGTGTCAAATGAAAGGGCTTGGCCTGTAGATTTGGAAAAAGGTTTACTTTCTCGAAAAGGGTTGCCACATTTAAAAAAATTATTTCCCCGTTATTGATAAAAATTCTTCAGCTATTACATTATTGCTAAAATTATTTTTTTTCTCGGTATTTTTAGCTTACCGAAACGATTCCGCGTTGAGCTAATTTGCACACTAGTCGGAATACTTTCGGTATGTAATTTGTAGAAAAAATAAAAACAAAAGCCACAATTTATGCAATTTAATATGAAAATCGCTTAAATCGTTTAACTAACATATCCTCTAGCGAATAGAAAGACATTGTAGCTTGTTATATTTGTGTTATTTAATTAACTTCTTGCTTTCTTTTTCTTGTTTATATACGCCGCAAAAATGTGTGCAGAAAATTTTCAGATTTTCCTGACCGATCTTACTGCAGTGCGGTATGTCGAAATGCATCCGCTCCTATTGCATGTATGCGACATTAAGAAGAAAGTGCCAATTGAAATACATGTGGTCGGTGAACTTTCGGTAAAAATCAAAAATGTCGACCCGATGTCGTATCGAGTAATGCGAAAGCGCGCTAACATTTAGTCTGTTCTTTTGCTCGCCCGCGGGCTGTCGAAAGAGCCCAATTTGTGTTTCTTTGGTTGGTTCTCGGGCTTTGAGAGAATAATTTTTGCCTCTTACTAGCCCGAAGTCGCCTAGACTATTTTTCCGGGCTACTTTGTGAAATCTGTCAAATTGCCAGAACAAGAGGAATACTTTAAAACGTTCAAATTTTAACCAATAAATATGTGCACATTTAGCTCTTTTTCTTTGGTTCATAATTGAAAGAACATTAAGTGAACTATTAAATTAACGTTATTGTATTCGCTGCTGCTCCAATCTTAAACTTATAATTCTTTGCGATTTGACGTTTAGTTTCGGGCACGAAAATGTTTTTTTTTCTTTCCCGTCGTTTTGGACAGTTTATGCTCTTTTGTGAGAGCATTCCGTACTTACGCTCATTTGTCTAGGGACACGATATCGAACCTAAAGAATCGATATGGTACTCATTTAAAGTATCGCTTTAAAAATATCGGGTACCCATTAATATCGGAATAAAAAGACTCGATATTCCAAATATCGATACCAAAATCCAAAAAAAGTTTCTGAATACAGGTCTCGTATGTAGGCCGCTGTGGTGCAGTGGTTAGAAGTGCCCAAGCTTCCCAGTGTATTTCAGATTCTCATAAAAATACAATCGCCGTTCAGAGTCGACGAAAAACTCCAGGGACCACCTTTGTAGCACAACATCAACATCCGCGACAAATCGGAGGAGAAGCTTATATTGTGGAAGGGCCAATCTTTTATTATTATTACACGTAAAGATTGATGTGTTGACTTAAAACACCTAGGCCGCGAGTTCAAATACCACCACATGCAATCCTAATGCTTGAAATACAATACCGGCGAACGGTAAACTTCGCCGAATTGGGAGATGCTGTCGTTCACAGTTCGCCCAGATATTTCGCATACTTATAAATAGAATTAGAGAGGTAGCGAAAACAGCTGATCCCATTTGGTCGCCCTTATAACTTGGGCGACCATATTAAGAAAAAACTTAATCATATTTAGAAATGAGGAAATGATAACCAATATAAATGTAAAACAAAGAGAGATTATTATAAATTATTTTGTTTCAAACTTGTTTCAGATTTAGCGAATCCACAACTATATTTTTCAAACAACAAAAGTAATTCGTGTTTATGTTGTTTTCTTTTAAATCTTTGAAAGCAAAAAAGAAATACGGCCACCTTTGGCACGCACAGCTGTCATCGCCCAGTAGGGCGATAGAAATAAATCTATCGCCATGAAACGCCGCCGAGCGAGTTTCGCATTTCGCTTTGGCTGTATTCAAATTCATATGCTTGCGGGTGTTCTAATTTTGGGTTCGCCGTTCGCCGGCATTGTATTTCAGCTATAAAGTAGCTGTTAGATGTGGCAGAGCAAGTCCTTTTAAAAAGTCTGTCAAACTCAAGAATTTCCAAAAGATATTGCAGGAGCAGCAACACCTTGCATGTAAAGTGGCTTTCGAAAGTAGTTTTTATTTCTGAAAATCAAACGTTCCGATACTAATTTTTGTCTGCTTACACGGTGAATGCAGACAAGTCCACTTTCAACTATGTTACCAGACACTTTTATGTTTATAACAATATTAATGACTTGAAAAATTTACTAAACTTGCTAAAATGTGCACAAAACAGTCACAAAAGGTCTAATACATTAATTCTTAAATCCTCCATATGAGTAAAGTAAATTAGTTACACGTATTTTTCATATTTTCTAACAATTTTATAATTTAATACAAATTTTCCAAAAACCCCGTCACACGGCAACAATCGATTCGTTTGATAGAACTTGCAGCAAAAATTGCTGGTGCAGCACGAGCAAGATTAAATTATTTCTCGAAAGCGATTTGCGTAATTTCAGTTGCAGTTACACTTTTCAATTGTTATTTCGGAAAGTGATTTCTGCAAATCTGCAAAAAGGATTTTCTGGCTATTTACACGGGAAAGTAGGCTTTCCATTTCGAATTTTGACAACAAAATGCGTAGAAAAAGTGCTTGGATTGCCACGTTTAACCGAACCTTAACTGTGGTACAAACTTCTGCTCTTTAAAGTCCAATTTATATCGGAAAGAATTCTTAATCACATTATCTTTGTAATGCGATATGGCATTCGATACGATACTAGGGTTCTGGTACTCGATTCCAAAAAATATCGTTTTAAAACTATCGAGTAGAAAACATCGGTATCGAATGCCAAAAGTATCAATATGGTATCGTATCATATCGAAATTCGTGTCCCTATATTCGCCCGAAACTAACCCGAAAATGTAAAAAACAAACCTATTGATGGGAGCCCAACAAGCATCACATCAGTTTGAACCGTCCAGCTCTGCATACCTTATGCAGTAGTCCAGACAGTTCTGAAATTTGTAAGGCGGAACCAGCGCGCACCAGCCACTTCATTTGCCAACTACAATCGGGACAGTGCGCACGACGAATTCTCAAACCGAGCACGTAGCAACGAGTATAAAAAGCTTAACAAGTGTGCAGTCGAGTCTTTCTAGGTAAGCGTTTGGCTTAACTAGTCGGCTGGCGCCTAGTGGTGCGTCTTCCAGACACGCTTATTCGTCTCCGGCTGGTTAATCCAAGCACGGCTCGACCAACCGATTGGCATCTGGTGGTATGTCTTTCGGACGCGCTAATTCGTATCCGGCTGGCCGAACCACGATAACCGCCACCCCCATTCCAGCCCCTATTAACGTAGTATGTGATTATGGGAACAGCGGTACTTGAGAGAGTCCTTCTAGGTCGCTCAACTGCCGTCGGTAAGCGCTCGCCGAGCTGTTCAGGACTACTGGGAGCAACGCGTCACCGTTAAGAGCGTCCGCCGTTACCAAGGGCCATCCGAAGCTGCTGAAAGCCATTCGCCGCCGCCGAGAATCATCTGCTGCGCCGCTACTGCTACTCCGCAATTAGTGAGAGCCATTCGCCGAGAATCATCTGCTGCGCTACTGCTACTCCGCTGCTTTTGAGAGCCATTCCCCGCCGCTGAGATTCATCTGCTGCGGCGGTACTGCTGCTCCGCAGCTAGTAAGAGCCATTCGACACCGCTTTCTGCTGTGCACCTACTGCTGCTAACCAGGCGCCTTGACGTTAGTGAGAGTCACCCGGCGCACTGCTAGCCCACTAAGCATCGATCACCCGTCGTGCTGCCAGAACTCTCACCGTTACTCACATCAACACACACACACACATCACAGTAACATCAATACGCTGAACGTCGACTCCCTCAGATGGATATACCTGCTAAAGAAGAATGCAAACGCACCAAATTTTCGTAGAGGGATACACAGTCGCCGACCTGCGCAACGCACTTGGCGCAGATGTAAAAGCAAAACGCAACCGCAAATCAACAGAGGATTTGCTGAGATACCTAGAAGAAGAGATCAAAGCAGAAGAGGGGAGGCCAGTAAAGCTGCAACTCAGCACTATTCCCGCAGTCCGGATCGATAACCGTAGTCCACAGCCAGGAGAAATAAAGCATACAGCGTCAAAGCGTAACGAGATCAGCGACGCCCAGCTGATGAATACTGTCCACCGCTGGGAGAGACGCGCTACACGACTTCCTGTAGAGGATCGAAGAACTAGCCGAGGGCCACCGCAACTCACTGGACAACCTTTTCCCAACCTTACCTGAATAGGCATGGGTAACACTGCGCTGTGCGCCGCAATTACGCTAACACCGTAGCCGGAGTTGCCGCGCCAACACCAATATATGAAAAGCGCTAGGGCCATTAACACAAAAAAACACATGACACACAAAATTACACGTACTTTGTTTTTTCTTTTGAGTGGTGAGAACGCCAGAAACTTTTTGGCAAACTTAAAGCTTTTACTCAAGAATGATGAGAATATAGTGGTATTACCTACATTCCTAGAAATTAATTTCGGTTGGCGGTACAAGCATTGCTCAGCGCAGACAGTTAAAATAATAATAGACATGACACCACTGTATGGTGTATTAGGCAAAGAACATAGTGACGCGACAAAGAGAGCGACAAGGCATTTTCGGATAATAGCGAAGAAAGAGACAAGAAACGTCAAAACATAGTGAAGCAACCATCAGCTCAGAAAGCAACGAAAACCATTTTTTTTGTTTTCGTCGCTATGCTCTTTGTCGCTTTTTTCGCTTTTCGCTTCACTATGTTTTGCCACATTGAAAAATAAAGGTTTGTCGGGTCACTATGTTCTTTGCCTTACACTGTTTGACGATTGGTACTATGGTGACACTCAGATGGCGCCGTGTTCAAATCAGTACACTGCGCTATTGCGCTGAGTTAGTGCGCTGACACCACTGGTGGCTACGGCGTTATTGGGCTAGCGCCATAAAAATTGCGCTATTACCCATGGCTATACCTGGTTAGTGTTAAGGGGGAAGGTCCTTCAATGGTTCCGCGTGCGAAGGTCACAAATCCTCTCGTGGGCAGCATTCCGTGCAGAAATGGACGGTTCTTCCTCCCAATGCGACACATAAGCCAGCTGGAGGATGCGATCTGGCAGCGACGCCAACAAAGCCGAGAGAAGGCCAAAGATTACATCCTGGCACTACAAACACTGATACGCCAACACCCCACTATGTGCGGAGAGGACCACCTGGAACGCATCTACGATGGCTTACGCGTGGAGTACCGCCTCTTTGTTAAACGAAGAGAGTTTAAGACGATCGAGAAGCTGATGCATTGGTACTATTTTTGAATATATAGGCACACAATTTTTAAGTTAGGGGGGCTCGGGCCCCCTGTCACTACCTGGCTACGCCCATGAACTAAAGTATTTTAACCGAATCTAAGACTTTTGACCACTTCGGTATGTTAATTATAGGCAATTATTTTTCGTTTACCTTTAACATCCCATGGCAGAGGACTATGCAGCATTATCCACATCGCCTTAACAGTATTCAGAAGAAGCACATCGTACTAACTGAAATTTTTTCGCCTGCGGGATAGTAGAAGTATGTACACTTTTAAGATGCATGCATGCGCATTAGGCGTGCTTTTTATCTTATCTCTGTATTTAACTAAGGGCCAGTTTCTCAATGTCTGGTTAACACTAACTACAGGTTAAATATCGTTACCGACGTTATCGACTCCCTGTTAGATGTTATGGAGTCTCTGACGTCAATAACGATGTTTAGCCTGCAGTTAGTGTTAACCACAGAAGTGCCTAAAACTTAACAGTTTCGCCATGTTAAACACAGTTGAAACTAATTTCCACCATACTAGCGCCTGAAACTATAATATATTTACGCTCTGTTAGCCATAACTTTTACTTTTACTTTTCATTTCTATTTTAAATTGCATCGTTATCCTGATTGGACCTATGCTGAAAACGTCAAGTCTCTAGCATGTCGGCAAGTGAGTTTAAAACCGATTGGATATTTCCAAGGGATGAGAAAGTTAAATATCTATTATGAAAGCTTGTAAAAATATGCACTTGCATAAATGTCCGAGCATAGTTATAACTCTTATGGGGGAAATAAAAAATATTTCTCATCTAATAACTCTAATAACTGGAACAACGTTTTTCTGATAAATCTTATAACTGTTATGTCCCTGTCAGAAACCACCAACCAACAGATTAAACGCAATTAATACAAAAACAGGTATAACTGTAGTTTTTTAGTTAATGTATATAATCAACAAGTAATTTTTAGAAAAAAAAACCGACATCAACTCCCATAAAAAAAAAATATATATATATATCTCATGATCCACTGATCGGATCTCAACCAGATTAGAATGGGACTACCTCTGAGACACTACCTTTCCGATGCAAAAAGAATTATCGAAATCGGTTGACGGGTCCAAAGTTATGCGGTAACATACATTAAAAAAAAAATAAAAAATATTCCGACGAACTGATAACCTCCTCCTTTTATGGAAGTCGGTTAAAAAGAAAACTATATTTATATTAATTGGATGTAAGTGCTTTGAATTGATTTATGTAAGAAAATCGCCCATAATTTTTTTTGGGTTGATCGCACTTTAGATCAGGGTTGTTGCGAACATTCGCATTCGCATTCGCAACTGCGGAGCTTCCGCATTAATTTTAACATTCGCATTCGCTTTCGCATTCGCAATAATCAATGCGGAGCTTTTGCGAATGCGAATGTTGTGCAAGTGCACCGATAAAACGTATATCTGGCAAACAAAATGACAAATTGTAGCCAATATTTTTTGCCTGTGGTCGCGTTACCCGAGCACCGCACATGGGAGTATTTATGTAACAAAACTGGTCAAATGTCATATATAGATATCAACTTTGATAAAAGTGTCTCTAACCATATTATTTCTTAAGCTATATAACCGAGCTATCAATAGGCAGTTATACAAGTTCCCACTTCTACTTGACCTTTGACGTACGTCAAAGAGAACATTGTACTTTTAATAATATTTTTTTGTTTATGTTTTCATTGGTTTCTTTTTTTAAAGTCAAAGAGTAAGTTTCTTCAACGGGGATTTCCAGCAGAAATGAAAGTTTGGCTATAAAGAGAATCGATGCTCAAATAATTAAAAAGCTATAAATCCAATATTTAATTAGGTAAGAATTACGCTATCTGAGACCCTCATCATCCGTGATTACAATGATTCAAATGCTTATAAAAATATAACAATTTTCTGATCCGATTCGGCAGGCAGCCACGACTTTGAAAACAGAATTTTGTTCAAACTTTTCATTCCTGGAAAATAATAATTTATAATAATTTATTTACCATATCGTCACCTGAAATGCAAAATAACGTAACAACATCGTCACTGAAATGGAAAAGGTCGTGACTATTTTTTTTTTTCATAACACGATGTGGGGAGTTGTAATTCGATGAAATCCATTATAGCAATCAAAAAGCGAATTTTGAATTTTATATAAGTTACGACTTTTTGGCATTTCAGTGACGATGTTGTTACGTTATTTTGCATTTCAGGTGACAATATCCACCTATATATTTAGCTTGATATAATCATAAAACAGTCACAGAAGAAAGCATTAAAAATGATTTACAAAAACTAAATACCTTACAGGTTCCCCAATGAAACAGCCAAAGGAATGATAATGAAGAATTCTTTTTTAAAAGTAAAGGGTGAACACAACAAAACTGCGACACTTTGGGAAGCTTATAACTTACCCAAAACGAACTCGATATTTTGAAATTCAAATACCATAAGCTGACCACATGACCTTAGTTTGACGTAGAAGAAATTTCGTTTGAATTTGATTCCAAGTTGAGTTAAAAATGGCAACCGAGTTAGAAACGAGACAAACCATTTTGCACGAGTTTATAAATGATCCGGCCTTAAGTACACGTATTATTGCTCAAAAATTAAAGATTGCACTATTCGACAGTTTGTAGGGTTTTAATCGGTACAAATAAGGCCTGGCAGTTACGAGAAAACTAGGGAGCGGGGGTTAGCATTGTCAAAGTGATAAAAACAGTGCTCGGAAGGTCCTCAGTGCGTTTTCGCGAAATCCGAAGATTTTATCGCGTTATNCAGTTACGAGAAAACCAGGGAGCGGGGGTTAGCATGGTCAAAGTGATAAAAACAGTGCTCGGAAGGTCCTCAGTGCGTTTTCGCGAAATCCGAAGATTTTATCGCGTTATGTTGCAAAACCCGTACGCAGATCGCAGTTTTTCGTACAAAAGGTAAAGCGGAAAGCTTCATTGAGATGTTCTACAGCTCAAACAGCGCCAGACCGAGGCGCAAAGTAGAATGTTACAGCGAAATCCCGCATTCGGAAGTTGTATGAATTCTAAATTAAAAAATACAACTGCATTGTTATGGACTACGAAACCTACTGCTATAAAAATTCAAAATATATTGCAGGTCAAGATTTTTATACTGGTGCAAGTCGTCAAGATGCCCCTGAAAGTTGTAAGCTGAAAATGAAGTCCAAATTTCCAAAAAAACCACATGGTTTGGCAAGCTATTTCCTGTGGCCGTAAGAATGATCAAGTTTATCGGGATGAGTGCCTCAAAAGGCGTTTTCTGTCGTTTATCAACAGATAAGGAGTAGGCCACTGTTCTAGGCGGACATGGCAACCTGCCACTATGCCAAGGACACATTGCCGTGGTATAATGCAAATAACATCAATTTTGTACCTCACGACTGCAATCCACCCAATAGCCCAGAGCCACGTCCTTTTGGGGAATATTGGTCAATTGTCAAAGAAATCTTGCAGAAAACAGTTGAAACAGTGAAAAATATTGAAGAGTGCAAAACAAAGTAGTTGTGCGCATCGCGTAGAGTCGATGAAAATACCGATCACTTGCATATGGAGCAAATAATAACTAATATTTTAACATTTTAATAACATCTAAACTTCCAAGTTATATAATACAAAAAGAAATTATTTCAAAGCCTTCTAGTTTGTTTCTGGTAGTAATTTCTAACAGCCAGTTTCACCAAATTATTTAAGTGAAAATTACTTTAATTTCGGTTTCACCAATCAATTTTAATTTTGATTTAAGTGACCTATGCTCTGCACTTAAATAAAAGTTAAATCAGAATAACCACACTCAGAGGTGTTACACGTTTAATCACCTGATCATTGTGCATCTGCTGCTTACTTGTATACCAGCCCTGCTTTTACAACACAGCGTGCCAAAGCTTTCAAAAGCTCTCAGTACAAATGAAAGCGAAAGCTAGTCCTAGTCTGTTTTACAACCACTTTTTACTCACTTAAATAAATAGTTTATTGAAACTGAAAATAATTAAAATGAGATTTAAATAAAAAATTAAATTAAAGTTAATTTCCACTTAAATAGTTTGGTGAAACTGGCTGTAAGTGTCGCAGTTTTGGTGTGTTCACCCTTTATTAGAAAAACCTGACACATCTGGTTTGGCTTGTAAGCGGTGTTTAAACAACGATCTCGCCATTATGCTAGATTCTTCAAGTGAAGATTAAAGTTAGGAGGATACATCCTATATTTTCAGCCCCAATGCAATTCTCATTACTCTTTATTAAATATAATGTTCCAATTTTTAGATTCAAGTACTACATAAAATAAAAAGTATTAAAAATTACTAGCTTTTCCATTTTTTTATTTACCTAAATAACTTAATTTAATTTTTTCTTATATTACTTCACATCCGCATTCGCATCCGCATCCGCGGATGTTAGTTGTTAGACATCCGCATCCGCATTCGCATCCGTGGATGTCTAAAATTTCACATTCGCAACATCCCTACTTTAGATCAAGGTAGGCGATATGTGCTCCTCGATTCAAATCACCAGCGTCCAGATTTAAAAATAACAAGTAATTTTTAGCAAAAAAACCCGACTTCAACACTCATATAAAAAAAAATATATATATATATATATCTCATGATCCACTGATCGGATCTTAACCAGATTAGTATGGGACCACCTCTGAGACACTGCCTTTCCGATGCAAAAAGAATTATTGAAATCGGTTGACGTGGTCCAAAGTTATGCGGTAACATACATAAAAAAAAATATATATATATTCCGACGAACTGATAACCTCCTCCTTTTTTGGAAGTCGGTTAAAAACTGGTTCACAAAATACCGAATCGGGACAAATACGGGACATTAAAAGAAAGACAGAACATTTAGCACGAATGAAATAAACAAATTCCAAGGATAGTTGACGAAAAAAGGGGACTGTCCCGTATAATACAGGACGGATGGTCACTGATCATATAGATGACCTACGAATGTATAACAGATTGATACGAGGGCAAAAATGAAAAAAAAATTAAGCAATTATTTTAACCCTTTGTCTACCATCAGGGTCCATTGGATCCGAATAAAATTTAAAAAAGTAGTTTATTGTTAATTTTCTGCATTTTACTTAAATTTTATTAAATAGTTTTTAAATTTTTACCTTCATTTGGGTTTACCAACGGGTTAGGGAGAAAAGCGCAAGTGGCACGCAAGTCTTCGTCGGTTACTTTATTATCTTCTGTAACCATAGGCTAATTTTCCCAATTTGGGTCCATTATACTCCGTCCTTTGTCCAACATAAGGCATCATACTCAGCAATCTAAAAGAGTGGTGAATAAGGAGAGCATTCATTCGACCAACCCTATACAGTTTTTTTTTATACAAAGTCCAAGAAAAAATACACCTGAAAAAGACGTGCGTGCCGCATGTACTTATCTCCCAAAGCTGACAAATGCAAATAAGGATTAAAATTTTAAAACTAGTTAATAAAATTAAAGTAGAATATTTACAAAGTTAACAAAAAATACTTTTTTTTCGCAAAATCTATACAGGAACCTTTTATTTTTCACAAAACCTCTGCGACAGTTATTATTTTACGCCCTGTACTTTGCCATTCATATTGTGGCAAACACTACTTATTAAGCAAAGTTAAGTGTGAGAGTGAAAAGATGTAAGCATGATCGTAGCCAGGTAGGTGCAGGGCGCTCGGGTATAAAAATCAGAAAAATGTTAAATTAATTATAAGGCTTAAATTAAAAAAAATGACCATACATTCAGGAAATATCTAGAATTCTTTTGTAGAATTTAGTTGGGGAAACTTTCCTATAAGGGCGGTCATTGAAGAGGCGGTTTGCGAAGGGGCATCTCCAACCCCCGTTTTGGAGAGGGCATGAATCTCCATTGACAAAAATGCAACCCCCGACCACCTAGGCCTCCTATGGGTCGCTAGGAACCCCTTGGAAAAATCGGCATAAATCACAATATTCACTTGCGTCCACAGTATTTTTGCGTAGAATTCCTTCCTGCGTAGGCAGCCTTTGGCCGCGCTTAGGGTTTGTAACCCTTAAAACGTAGAATTCTCCTTTCTTGTTGCCGAAGAAGAGAGGAGAAACCCCTCTTCTTTTGTCAAAAGTGTATAACATTTCATGTGGCACCTCTTCTGTTAGCAAGGCTATATAAAATGTCCCGTGCAAATGAATATTCAGCATTTTTCAAGCGCAAAAACGCAAGTGAAAATTGTGAGTTTTGGCCATTTTTCTAAGGAGTCCCTCGGAAACCATAGGGGGCCGAGGTGGTCGGGAGCGGTGCATGCCCTCTCCAAAAAGGTCGTTTGGAGTAGAGTTGGGCGCGAGATAGCGGGACCCTCGGTACTGATTTAAAATTGGCCGGGATGGGCGGTATCGGGAAGATCTGTAAAAATATGGCAGGTGGGACGGGACCCAAATCCTTTCCCGACACTCCCGATAAAACCGCAACCACCGCAAATTCATAAAATCATAATTAACAAGTAAGAAAGTCGGCGGAGCCGAACATTAAACACCCGGCACAAGTATTAAATATATGTTTTCCACCTTTCCGAAAACTACCACTACATTGTAAGCCGGGGTGCTTTTACCTCTATTTTAAACATCTTCGATAGAACGTTCAGGTAGACATAATGAGATAAACTTACATAGTCATATGTGGGCGATATCACGCCCATTTTCCAAAATTCCAAACAATGTTTCTTCTTTTGAAGGGATTGTTTTTAGTATCAATTTTAAGTAAATTAGCGTCCTTCAATTTCGAAATATTGAAGTATAAAGCATTTCTGAAATTTACCGTTATGTGAAAAGCGGCCGTAATTTTAGTCCGATTTCAATAATTTTCAACGTTTTGCTTTTATGTGGAAAGCACAATAATCATACCGAGTTTGGTACAAATTGGTACGACGGTTACCGAGATACATATATCTGATCATAAGAGGGCCGTGCCACGCCCATTTTCCAAAATTTTACCATAAATGCATTTCTTGGTAAAGAATTGTTGCAAGCATCAATTTTGATTAAATCAGCTTTAATATTTAGATATTGATTTATCGAGTATTTCGTATTTCTCTAAATTACCGTTATATGGGATGTGGGTGTGGTTATTGTCCGATTTTAAAAAATTTCGGCCATTTCGTATGTTACACCAAGGTTAACAACTGTGCCAAGTTTGGAAGAAATTGGTGCAGCGGNATTTTGAGTGAATAATCTTCAGTAGTTACTAAAATATCGCAGTTTTCGTATTTCAGAAAATTACCGTTATATGGGAGGTAGGCGTGGTTATTGTCCGATTTCGCCCATTTTCAATACCATCCGTCCTACGCCCGAAAGAAGTGCACATACCAAGTTTCGTTAAGATATCTCAATTTTTACTCGAGCTATCGTGTGCACAGGCGGACGGACGGACGGACGGAAGGACGGAAGGACAGACAGTCACCGCTTAATCGATTTCTCTTTTCATCCTGATCATTTATGTACGAGCACACCTAAAAGTTAAACATTCTAAAAATAGCATTTTTAGCAAAAACCAACAATACCAACAACCACATGATGAAGTGAATTGCAGCGGAATAGCTGCGCTTGATTGTGTTGGCATAACAAAAAATGAAAATAGTGGGAAAAGCAAACGATAATTTACAAGGCGTTCTTAGCACGGTGCATAGGCAACTGGCTGAGTTAGTGGGATCGTCGGTTCGAATGTAGAGTAACAATATGGGCACCAAATGAAAGAGAAAATTCTGTTGAATTTAAAAACAATAAAGTTTTTGGTTTAAAAGGACGAATAGGTATTAAAAATGCGCTTTTAATAAATGTTATCTTTTCAAGTTAATAAAGTTTGCTGGACGCAATTCACTCGAAATTGATATTTACAATATCTTTTAGACGAAAAATAAGAATATTATAAATTTTTGGAAAATGGGCGTAGCCACTTATGGTTACATGCGTATATCTTGGTAGCCGCTGCACCAATTTCTTCCAAGCTCGGCACAGTTGTTGGCCTTGGTACAGCATACCAAATGGCTAAAAATGTTTACAATCGGACAATAAGCACGCCCACGTCCCATATAACGGTAATTTAGAGAAATATGGAATCTTCGATAAATCAGTAAATATCACATATATGTATCTCGGTAACCGTTCTACCAATTTATACCAAACTCGGTATGGTTATTGTGCTTGCCACAAAAAAGCAAAATATTGAAAATTATTGAAATCGCACAAAAATTACGGACGATTTTCATATAACGGTAAATTTTAGAAATGCTTGAAACTTCAATATTTCGAAATTTAAGGACGCTAATTTGCTCAAAATTCTACACTCCGGCTTACCATGTAGCGGTATCTTTCGAAAAGGTGAAAAACATACATTTAATACTTGCGAAGGGTATTAAATGTTCGGCTCCGCCCGAACCTAGACTTTCTTACTTGTTTTAAATAATTTTTTGAATTAATCATATATTTAAAATTTCAAAGTCCTTTCAAAAAAAAATCCTGACGTCAGAGTGAAAAACTAAAAAAGCAGTTTTACTATATTTGGCCCATAGTTTCGTGAATATATCGATTCCTTCGAGTGTTATGAATTTTTTTGTTTTTGCGGCACAGTGTTATTCCTAGTTTTGAAATATATTTCATGAAAGCAAAAAATAAAAATATTTGACATCACTTTCTTTTTTAAACACCTAGGATATCACTGACCATTGTAAAGGACTCTGAATGACGGCAAATCTCAAAGCTCTACATATTTGTTGATGTGATTTTTGACATGAACGATACAAAATTAGCCGGTATACATATTCTAAAAATTTTAGAATCAGTGGTTGAAATTTTATACTGAAAGCGTTAAGAAAGCTTTAGTTTAAAAGTGTGATACTATGAAATGCCTTTCACCATAAACAGCGCCAATTTTCTGGGTTATCAAGCCTCTAGCAGTACACGATTAATTATTGTCTTTCTCGAAGTTCTTTAAATAAATCTTCAACTAAAAACTGAAATATATTTACGAATATCACGTTTTATTATATGCTTAAATTTAATTTCTTAATTTTTGTAAGTACTTTTTTACTGCATTCAAAGAGTAGTTTTGCTGCCTTTTCGGGTTACAGCCTGTTTCCTAATGGGTCGCAATTCAAACCTGCACCACTAAATAACTATTCGTTCGAGTCGACAAACTTGAAACTTGACAAAATTGTAAATCCTTTTTGATTGACGCTGCACCAGTTGAGAGAACTGTCAGTTATACTTTTAATTTTTTTATTGCGGTGCAATAATTCCTTTTTGAGAATTGCATCGGGGCTGAAAATGTCGGATGTATCCTCCTGACTTTCATCTTCACAATAAAGCATCATGGCAACATCGTTTTTTAAACACCGATGTGCTCCAATTTGGAGAACCAATTTTTTTTGGTTGTTTCAGAATTTGGAGAACCTGTTACGTCATTAGCGTTTTTTCGATTTTAGTTTTTGTAATTCTTTTTTAATCCTGTCTTCTGTGGCTGGTTTCAAAAATGTGTGCTTATAGCGAGGCCACAATTAAATTGTTATTTTCTAGGAATGGAAATTTAGAAGAAAATTCTGTTTTGAAAGTCGTGGCTGCTAACAGAATTAGTTTAAAATCTTGTTATTTTGTTAAAAAGGTACCCCGTTTTTTATAATATTTTTAATTATTGGAATCACGGACGAGAAAGGTCTCAGATCTGCTTAGTTCCTTGTAGCTTGTAATTAGCTTTTTTTTTTAGTTAGCTGAGCTCGGCTTTTCCTAGTTGCAGGCAGTCACAATTAATTACTCACCACTTTCGGTACCATAAGCCATCGAACCTGTTTTGTTGTTCCATTCCATGCGCTCAAAGTGTTTTGATATTTTGAGGCGAATGAACGAAAATTTTCAACATCTCGTTAATACTATATTAAAAGGGCGTATTTCACATTGTCACTGAAATGCAAAAAACCACAACTAACAAATTTTTTTTATTGCCTAAAACGATGTGGGGTCTCATGATTCGATGAAATGCATCGTAATCAATCAAAAAGTGAATGTTAGATTTTTAGTTAGGTACGGCTTTTTGTATGTAAGCGACGATGTGAGTTAAGCCCTTTCCATACTGTACTAACGATATATTACATGCCAAGTCCCACTCCTCAATATATATAAAATTCACCTTGAATCAATTCTTATTTAATTTGTAAACTTGGCTGTCAACTTATTTACATATCATTTTATCTTTATTTAGATGCGTGCTAATTTTGACAATTTACACAAAATTAAAATCAATATTTTTGTTTTCGAGCTGAAAGACTTATAAAAGGAAACACGGAACTTAAGCATAATAAGTTTTATGAGAAAAAAATTATTACACTTTTCTAAGAAAAAGTAGAAAAAAACTAGCGACGCATCCAGTTTTTTCAACAGACCTTTGACAAATAATATTCGATAGTTACATAATTATTACCTAATTAAAGGAAATATTTTAACGCGCAAATAGTCGATTCTCTTTATAGCCAGCCGTTGAACATTTCCGTTGGAAATACCTACTATTATCTTACTCTTTGACCTTAAATTACGAAAGAAGGGGGACGTCTTAACGTAGCATCTCCACAAGCAAAAAATGTTGGCAACAATTTTTTGTTTGCCAGATATAAGTTTTATCAGCGCACTTGTACAATATTCGCATTCGAAAAAGCTCCGCATTGATTATTGCGAATGCGAATATTAAAATTTATGCGGAAGTTCCGCGGTTGCGAATGCGAATGCGAATATTCGCAACAACCCTGGTACATATCGTTCCCCGCATGCCAGAAACATGAATGTGTAAAAATTAAAATTTTGGGAAATCAAGTTTCAAGTTTTTTTACGAGGCTCAACTCCGCATTCATGTAATTGGCATTGTGAAATATGTGCTTTCCATATATGCAGAATACCATGCGTAACATAGAACATCCAAAGGTTAATCGAGTTAACCCAATAACTCAAAATTGGTAAATTTGCACATTCATGCTTCTGGCATAAGGGTGACGATATGTATTTACTACACATTTATTAATTTTTTATACTCTTGCCCCACAATCTTCGTAGTAAGAAAATAGTCGTATTTCGACACCTGAGTGGAAGATCGACCTATCTCGACAGCCAGTTCGAAAACGCCCTATATCATAAAACTTTTCAAGAACGCCCTACTTCAGAATTTGTTTGAAGAACGCCCTATTTTAGAATTCTATTGAAAAACTCCCTATCCCAGAATTTGGTTTCTGAATTCGGTGAAAATGTATTGAAAATGTGCAGAGATAGAGCGTTTTTAAATCGGCAGCTGAGTTTGGGCTTTTTTGAACCGAATTCTGAGATAGGGCGTTCTTGAAAATTTTTCTGAAATAGGGCGTTTTCGAAATGGCTGCCGATATAGGTCAATCTTCCACTCAGGTGTCGTTTTCCTGTTAATATTCCTCTATTTGCATGAAAACAAGTCAAAAAAGTAAGAAAGTCTAAGTTCGGGCGGAGTTGAACTTTAAATACCCGGCGCAAGTTTAAACATATGTTTTCCTCCTTTCCGAAAACTACTGCTACATGGTAAGCCGGGGTGCTTTTACCCCTATTTTAAACATCTTAAAAAGAACGTTCAGTTAGACATAATGAGATAAACTTATATAGTCAAATGTGGGCGATATCACGCACATTTTCCAAAAAACCAAACCATTTTACTTCATTTCAAGGGATTTTTTTTAGTATCAATTTTGAGTAAATTAGCGTCCTTCAATTTCGAAATATTGAAGTATAAAGCATTTCTGAAATTTACCGTTATGTGAAAAGCGGCCGTAATTTTAGTCCGATTTCAATAATTTTCAACGTTTTGCTTTTATGTGGAAAGCACAATAATCATACCGAGTTTGGTACAAATTGGTATAACGGTTACCGAGATACATATATCTGATCATAAGAGGGCCGTGCCACGCCCATTTTCCAAAATTTTACCATAAATGGATTTCTTGGTAAAGAATTGTTGCAAGCATCAATTTTGATTAAATTAGCTTTAATATTTATTGATTTATCGAGTATTTCGTATTTCTCTAAATTACCGTTATATGGGATGTGGTCGTGGTCATTGTCCGATTTTAAAAAATTTCGGCCATTTCGTATGTATTGAAAATGGGCGAAATCGGACTGCAACCACGCCCACTTCCCATATAACGGTAATTTTCAGAAATACGAAAACTGCGATATTTTAGTAACTACTGAAGATAATTCACTCAAAGTTAATATTTACAATAATTTTCAGACGAAAAATAATAATATTATAAATTTTTGGAAAATGGGCGTAGCCACACCCACTTATGATTACATGTGTATATCTTGGTAACCGCTGCACCAATTTCTTCCAAACTTGGCACAGTTATTGGCCTTGGTAAAGTGTACAAAATGGCTGAAATTTTTTTAAATCGGACAAGAACCACGCCCACATACCATATAACGGTAATTTAGAGAAATACAAAATCTTCGATAAAGCTAATTTATTCAAAATTGATGCTTGCACTGTATCTCGGTAACCGTTGTACCAATTTGTAGCAAACTCGGTATGGGTATTGTGCTTGCCACATAAAAGAAAAGCGTTGAAAATTATTGAAATTGGACTAAAATTACGGCCGCTTTTCATATAACGGTAAATTTCAGAAATGCTTGAAACTTCAATATTTCGAAATTCAAGGACGCTAATTTACTCAAAATTTATACACCCCGGCTTACCTGTAGCGGTAGCCTTCGGAAAGGTGAAAAAACTATATTTAATTCTTGCGCCGGGAATTTAATGTTCGGCTCCGCCCGAACTTAGACTTTCTTACTAGTTTGATGTTGGGTTGAATCGGAGTCCGAGGCACTGCGGAATGGTAGCGCTCACTGCTACCCACTACTCTACAATTTTTAATGAATAAAAAAAAGCAATTGCTTTTTCTTAAAATTCCAGAGCTTTTACTTGATTTATTCAAATAAAATTGAAGTGAAGGGTACGAAATTTGAGGAAAAAGCAATTGTTAAAAGTTATTCGAGTTCAAAGTCGAATTCACCAATCTTTCAGAATGTTTGACTTCGAATAACTTTTGACCGAGTTGACTTATCGAAAAATGATTTTTTGTAGAGCGTTCAATTCTCTACAAAAATACTTCAAGACCTTTACAGTACGACGCATCGTTCGTTAAATATAAAAATCATAAGTTAAAAAAAAACAATTTTTCCTGTGTTATCCTTCCTTCGTTGTTGTACGAATGGCAAGGCACTAAAAATAATAAGCGAATTAAAACTTATTTCCGCAACAAATGGCAACTGCGTAAGTTTCACTTTGCGGTTAAAAGCTCCTTTTTACTTGTATTTAACAAAAAAATTTTAACTGAAACTTCCTTTCCATTTTTGCCGCAAATCACTCAAAAACAAAGTTGTTTTAATTAAACTCTTCACAAGACAAGTGGCACGACTTTTGAGCTATCAAGAAACGTGATCCAATAACTTGACATTTGGCTCACAGTGTTGCCGTTTTGATCCATTTACTNAATAAAAGCTTATTTTAAAAAAAATATTTTTTTTACATTACTTTATTTTTTAGTTTTTAGTCCGNTTAGGCGCAATATTAAAGTTCTTCTGGCGGGGAAACTTCTCGAGTCTTCTAATTGTATCTCCTTGATATGATGCCTACAACGAGGTTCATATCTAGACTAGGTTGATTTCTAGAATTTGCCATAAATAGCTTTGCTCTGGTTTTACGTTCTTTGGCAAATTACGCTCTGTTAGCCATAAATTTTACTAATTTTTGACCGACTTTGAATCAAGACCCCTGGACCATATAGGGAATTCATTTATATTTTAAATTGCATTGTCATCTTGATTGGAACTATGCTGAAAATTTCAAGTCTCTAACTTGTCGGGAAGTTAGTTTAAAATCGATTGGAAATTTCCACGATTTGCGCGGGATGACCAAGTTAAAAAAAAGCTTATAAAAAGTGATACGTGTTTGTGCAACTTTTTGGAAGATACTTTATTTTTTCGCGAGATACTTAGATTTTCCGCATAGTACAAAATTGATACATTACAAAGAGCAAATAGATACATGTGTATGCAGTGGAAGCTTTGATAAATATTAAACGTTTTGGAGTCAAATAAGCTTTATCAATTTACTTTGCTTGCTCTGCGGCTCCAATATAAAATAGAAATAGACTTTCATTACAAATATAGCGGGGCGTATTTATGGTCAAAATAAATTCGACACTGAAGGTAGTCTCACTTTTTTGATATAATTTCCACCGGGTTTAACGTGGATAGTATCACATAATTTTATAATCAACTTTAATAAGTTTTAATTACATATATTTGTCTTCAAGTTTTTCTCACTAAATCTAATATATTTTTCTTCATGTACATCAGTGATGCCCAGAAAAAGCTTTTACTCTGTGCGCGTCCATATAAAAACTACAGAAAGCTTCGAAGAGTTCCGCCCGTTGGCGCTGTTTTTGAGCATCACTGATGTACATACATACATATATATGTGTATGCATGTGCATTACATGATTTTTTGGTTATTGACAATAATAATAAAATTATAGTTTAAAAAACTAAAACCTCGCTATTATTATTTCCATTCGTATGTAACTAGAGAATAGAAATCGCTGCATCTTTTAGGCGCATCAATATTACATAGTTACATCCCGAGCTAATAAAAGGGAGGTAATAACAAAAAGCAAAGGTATGCAGAGTACGAAAACAAACCGAACGTATCACTACCCATTGCCATAACAAGTACGAAAAGTTTGTGTTCCTTTTCTTATAGGCTGCGTTTCTTTATACATTCCGGATAATCCCATTTCACAGCCGGAATAAACAGAATGCGTTTGAAATATACGTTAACATATCATCAGGAACATTCTAAAGAATAAGTAAACAAAACAGTTTATTCCAAACGTTCAGAATGAATAAAGAAATGCAGCCATAATCAGCGTTGCCAGGTTGACGTTTTTAACGTCATTTGGACGTTTTTTGTGTGTTGTTGACGTTCGGACGTTTTTTGTGCAAAAAATGACGTTTTTTAACTTCCCACTTTTAACTGATTTTCAATTATTTTTTTAATAAATCTTTACAAGCTTTGTTTTTTTTGCAGCAGCTTCTTCAAAAGGTATTTATCCTTTGGACGCAAATGACTTAAATACGATGCAAACCAAGCGTGCGCGCATTTTTTTTTGGATTCTTGGACTAAGGATCCCGCGTTCAAAGGCTGGTTTTGTAAACACTTGAGGTTACGAGGCTTATTGCAATGTTTGTAATTGGTAGGGATGCAAATTTTGGGGAGTAACATCGATACATCGATGTTTCGATGCATCGGACAAATGAACATCGATGCTAAAATATATCGCCCGAAAAACATCGATATATCGATGGTTTCCGATGTTTCCAAAATTGGTAGGTTGTAGTCACATTGAAACGAAAATTTAATACTTTTCAATTCATACTCTTTGTAATTCAATTAGAAAAATACTTACATATGGATGTATTTCCCTGTATTCCTTTCTATTCCTTTGCCCTTCTNTACTTGGGTATTTAGTCATCTCAAAATACTAAGTATTTGTGTATTTAGTACCCAAAGTGGTACTTTAAGTACAAAAGTATTTAGGTATGCCCATCACTGTTTGAAATGTGGATTTATATCTTGTTTGTTATATAATNTGGCCAGTCAAAAAATTTTAGGAGCATAATGGGTAAGTTGAATTCAAGTCTGAATCACACTAAAGTCGATGTTAAAACATCGCTGAAACAGGCATCGATGTATCGTCAANAAGAAAAACAGTTTTTGGGTAGGAAATTACGTTTTTTCAGACCAAGAGGGACGTTTTCTCATGCCGAAGACCTGGCAACACTGGCCATAATGTTCCCGAGCACTAACAATACACGGTGCGTTTCAACGGCAGCCGAGCACAAACCAAACGAATCGTTTGTTCTTTTGCTCACTTGCGTGCAGTGTTGCCAAGTTTTGAATTTGAAAAAACACTAGAACCCAAAAAAAAAATCGCGTTTTTCTCGAGAAAAGCACCAAAATTTTATTGGAGTATTTAATACACTTTGTTTGCATGAAAAATTGTATTGTAGGGATCAAGATTCAAATTAATAAAAATCAATGTTTTTTGCTCGACGGTATAATTTATTATTTGTTCTATAAATTCAAATATTTTCGTTCAAGCGACGTTAAGATTCTTGTTCATATTTTCTAATTTGCAGCTGTGTCCAGCGTTGCCGTTTCGCTTAGATGTAAGCGAAATTAATTAATTTTTCCTGACTATTTAAATGTTTCTTCGTTTTGCTTAGTTCTTTCTACAATTCCTATCAAACGAAGGCAAAAACCAGAAGTGAAGTTTCATGAACTATGTGGTAGTTTAAATTTACTCTTATTGAGCCCGCATAGTGGGAAAAATATTTTTGTATCAAAAAGGCTGTCTACCCTTCAAATCCCACCCGATTTTGATTATTGTCTTTTTTCAAAATGTTCGTTAGATATTAATTTTACTTTCACATTTCTAATCTTAAAAAAGTATAACAAATTCAGCCCAAACTAAAGGGTGATGCAATTGGTCCCAGCAATGGGGAATTACCGAATGTAATTTTGACATGATTGGAAGTGCCACATATCGTCGGTGATACTGCAAAACGGTCAATTTCTATTAGTAACCTTGGCAATTAGATGGTCCCTTACGTGCACCGGAATGCATCTGTAAATCGTTACACCCTAATAAACGAATGACAAAACTGTCTACCTTAGGTAATAAGTGACATAGAACGTTTTGCAGTATCACCGGCGATATATTGTTGGTAAACATATGCTCTCTCGCTTATGATTGACACTGTGACATAATTTTGTTTAGATTTTTGTAAAGTTTCTTACAAACTTACCTTTGCCCTCTGTTTGTTAAGATTTACAGATTTGGTGTCTTCAAACTAAAAACAAAAGCACCAAAAAACGAACCAAGCACTAAACTCTAAAATTTTCGCGTTTTGAATAAAGAAAAGCACTAAATTTAGTGCGAAAAGCACCAAGTTGCCAACAGTGCTTGCATGGTTTCGATTGTGGTAAAAGTACTTATCCTGAGCAAAACCGAAACGAAACACGATACACAAAACAAAAGAAATCATTCCTTTAGTGCTCAGCAAATTAATGTTGTTGTTGTTAGCAGAATGGTTCAACTGTTTCAATAGATTTCTGAGCACTGTGTGTGTGTATTTACTTTTTTGAAAAATGCCACGTCCTCTGATATTCACAGTATGTACATAAAACATATGTATGTATGTATACTAGGGAATCACTAAACGAATAGTTTCGTTTTGTGTTGTGAGCACTAACTTTATGTTTCGTTTGTTTTCCTATTTCTATGCATTCAATTGTTTTGTTTGCGTTAGCTATCGTGAACGCTAGCAGAGTAAAGTTACCGCTCGCAAAATGTTTCCGAGTGATTTGAATCGGTTGTTTCGTTACCTCCTATGAGCGAAACTAAACGATACCCACGATTGAGAGAAATAAAGATTGCACCAATCGCGGTCAAGGCATAACAAGGTAGAAGTGATTTCGACATTTCTCTCTTTTGAACTGCGACTGAAATGTCAACTTTTAACCCTATACTATTCAAAATTTTTTCTTTATATAAATTTTCAATTGTGAGCTGTGCGACTGATTTTAAATACATATTAAAATGAAAAGGAATTGCGAGCGGTGCGTTGTGTTTGTCAAGAGCCTGGACCTTTAAACCTTCGAATTGTCAAGTGAAGTGACAACGGTGGGCAAATTGCTGCGATGTTTCATTAGGGGACTTCACGTGTGGTCGTGACTTTATTTGTAGCCTATCGCAGCCGAGTATTTCTAAGTGGACGCGTTTGGTCCCAGGTGCAGGATTTATCATACTGAATATAAAAAGAAAATCTCCTTTTCATATACATTAATGGATAGGCCAAATTTCAAATATTGGTTTGATATGAATGGAAAGGAAATTTCGAATAGCAAAAATTTAATATCTAAATTATTGAAGTTAAGTTCTGATGTAAATTTGGAAGAATCAAACTTTTTTTAATATTCTTTAGAATTAAGTATTTGAATAAAAAAATAAATGCTCAAAAACATTGGGATAGTAAAAGCAAGAAAATTGTCAAAACGGTTTTATAAATGAGTGTGTTTCATTTAGTGTGTAATTTTGTGTAAGTATGCATTTCCACATTTACATTAAACCGAAAATTCAATAAATAAAATGAAGCTGGTTCTAATGAGATTTTAAATATTTTCATAAAACTTTCATTTCAAAGATGTTGAGTTCTATCAAATATGGTAAATGCATAACAAATTAACCCTTTGTTTACATTTTTTGACATTACAGTCAGGTATGAGAGAGCTCGAATGAATTGTCACTTCTACCTTGTTGAATATGCCTTGAATCGCGGTACCGCTAATACGCACTTTGTGATTTTGACATAATCAGCTGTGTGCGTGACGTCATCTTGGTGCAATTGTTGATTGTGAGCATACGAAAAAACCAAATAACAATTTTAATATTTGTGCGTTAATATTTCTGCGTGGTTTTAAACAATTATTGAGACATTGCAAAGCAAAATGAAGTGTGCAGTGGCAAAGTGTAATAGTGAAAACAAAAGGAAAGCGTGCGATATAAGTTTTTTTTCGTTTCCTACGGACGCAAACCTGGCGAAAAAGTGGAAGCAGTTCTGCCGGTGAGGAGATGCATTAAACACCAAATCGAGCTTTGTGTGCTATGTGTGTGAGCTATGAGCTTCTACATGGAGCTATGTTGGCCTTTCTTTGGTGGATTGTAGTAGCTATATTTCCATGGTGAATGTAGACAGTTGCTGGTTTAGTTTGCTGGCAATGGCATACATACATACAAAAGCAGTTTCTACAGTAAATAGATACATGAACTTCACTACCTACTTATTTTTGTTAGTACCTGAGTCTTTTTAGTGCTGGTAAGAGGTAATGCACCAGTGGATAAGGTCGCCAGGCGCTAATTCAAGCGCTGTTACGTACCTAATACAAAACAGTGCCCAAATTATTATACATTTAAAAGTTCAGCTTAAATTATGTTTTACTTAGATAGAATATTTGTTTTCAAAGAAGTCACACTCATGCATCCTCTAGGAGTCGCCAAATCAAAGCTGTGGATTTTATGGTGGTTGGCTACCGTATATATATGCACTCTAAATGGCTTTTTACAATGTATGCTTTAGGTCGAGTCCAAAAACTCACTTTACTGCACACCTTCCTTTTGGTTTACATGAAATTGCAAACACTGTTATTACATCAATTTTTTCATGTGCTAAAAATCGTACTTACCTAATGGGCTACATGTCCAAAATTATTGCTACGTTTAATCAATCTTTGTATATTTATTGATTACTGCAAAATTGGGCCATGTAATATTAAAATTAACACATTTTTCTGCATTGTTTGCATATTTTTATATGCGTTTTGGCATTTCTCTCGCAATTGCACCAAGATGACGTCACGCAAAAATTACGCTCAAAAATCCTCTCTCATTGGCGCAATCTTGTATTCTATCTTTCTTGAACGATACCGATGCGTTTTCTATTGTTTGTTTTCGTTCTCTGAAGGTATGAAACCAAATAGCATTTTTTTAAGTTTTCGATAGTTTTTTTTAAGATACATTTTTTCATAATGTCGTGGCAACACTGGTGGCCAGAGCTGCTAACTTCGCTCAAACCGTTCCATTTTTGGCCCTATTTTACATCAGTTGGCGCTTAATTTTTCAATATGGCGTAAACTAAAATTTTCTAATTTCTAAAGATTATTCAACTGGTTTATCTTATTTTGGCATTACACTTTTGTTTTAGAAATGCGGTTCTTATTTTATTGCCAAATTCTTCTTCTTCTTTTTTGGCGCTGTAACCGCCTAAGCGATTTTGGCCGAGTTCAGCCAAAGCCAAATTGGAAGGATTAAAAAAGATGGCACCTTTTTTGGCACTTTTATTTTTCTACTTGGCACTTTTTTATCCTTAATATGGCACCTCATAGCTAAAGATAGTTGGCAGCCCTGCTGGTGGCACATGTGCCAAAACCAGGGCAGCCAACTCGTGGGGAATTCCCCGATTTGCGGGGAATTTCTGTTTGCGTGGGGAATCGAGGAATGGGCCGTTTTTTGTGGGGAATTTCAGTTTAGGTGTCAACTAATTTTTTTTTTGCTTCACTATTTCATAATGAATTAAAAAAGTTGCACAAGAATGCAACTGTGACTAAAAGTACTGATTATGCTACCCTGAGTTATTAAATATTCAAGTCTGGCGACGAATAGAGAACATTGGAAGCACTATTTGCAAATTTTCATTTGAAATTTCTATTTACATATGCCGCCATCGGCTGTGATTTTTTGCTTTTAGTTTCTTTCAAAGGTAAATATTAAACAATAGCAAATTGTTATCATACTTATATAAATAATTTTACATTTATAAGATGCGAAAAGACTACAGCTCGCTCAATTCTAGTATAATAAAGTTTTAAATGGCTAAAAATAACCGTTGATTTTTTTTTAATTTTCTTTGTCGCATTTGCTTTCATAAAACGAATAAACAAAATTTAGTCTTATATCGAAGAAAACCGCAAAACCTTTGGGTAAAAGCTCGAAATTTTGACGAAAGTTTGTCGAGTTTTTTTTAAATAATACAGAAAGTTTGAAACCTGAATTTTTATAAAAAAGTAACTCGAATTAAATAACAAAAAAAAAAAATTGTGAAAACTTGTCAAAATTTGGTGGCACTGAATTTTTTTTACCACGCTCTGTATGTAAATATTATAGGTACATTTTTTATTCTTTATTTTTCAACTAACTTTATAAAAGTTTGGTTTAGTATATGAATGCATAGATGAATCACATTTAAAAATAAAATGAGCAGAAAGAGCAGCAGTATATCAAAATACTTATATACATTTTTTTGTTTTAAAATAAGGAAAGATATCTATGGGTGGGAATTTTACAAAATTTCGGGAAAAATCGGGGAATTTCACTGTCGAAATCGGGGAATTCCCAAAAATGAGTTGGCTACCCTGGCCAAAACATACTTTCTCCGAAATAAGTATTTACAACTATATGTATATATGTGGAGTGTATCTGGCAGTATATTTCAGGGCCTTGGCTACTGTTGTAAATGGCTTCAGCTTGCTTCAAATATGCTCGGCACGTACGCGAGAAGAGCAGAATCAAAACCACAAAGTTATTCGAGTATTAATACTCGTAGTAGACGCAGCGCAAAAGTTGTGAGTGACAACCGATTGTTGTTGTGCACTATGGACAATATAAGGCATTTGCTGATCAATAATCTGGTCATATTCTGTGTTCAAAGCTTGACCTTGAAATTTCGCTCGGATACCTTGTAAATGTTAATGGTTTCAGAGATATATACTACTTATGTGGCCTTGGAAAATATAAAAAGTACACTTTTTGATAAAGTGGTAAGGAGATGTTTTGCAATTGTTGACAAATGTATACATAAATGATCAGAATGAAAAAAGAAATCGATTAAGCAGTGACTGTCTGTCCGTCCGTCTGTGCGTACGATAACTCGAGTAAAAATTGAGATATCTTAACGAACCTTGGTATGTGTACTTCCTTTCGGCGTAGGACGGATGGTATTGAAAATGGGCAAAATCGGACAATAACCACGCCTACCCCCCATGTAACAGTTGTTTTGAGAAATACGAAAACTGCGATATTTTAGTAACTACCGCAGCTTATTCACTCAAAAATTGATTGGGCGTGATACCGCCCACATATGTATAACCACATAAGTTTATAAGATGTTTGAAATAGGATGCACCCTGCTTACCATGTAGTGGTAGTTTTCGGAAAGGTGAAAAAAACTATATTTGCTACTTGCGCCGGCTATCTAATGTTCGACTCCGCCCGAACTTAGACATTACAAATCAACCACAAATTTTACTATTACCTTGTTTATACCAATGTATGAATCGCGTTTACAATAAACCGATTTGACTCAACACATATTTTTTTCAAAAGTTTATACCCGTACCGAAATGGAAGCGAACAATAATTCAAACTTATTATAATAATAATTCAAATTTAGAACGGGCTGTATAAAGAAAACCAGCCTTTTTTCTCTTCGCGTCAAATTAGTGATGTGTTTATACCTGTTTTCTAACCGATGTGAGAAATAAAACACCCATTTGAAAACAAAATCGAGTCAATACACGTTTGAATTTCTGAGCGTATGGAAATTTGGTTTATGCTTCCGTTTTGAATCACACCGAACTGGGTCAAAGCGCTTTATGTGTCGGTATAAACAAGGTGTATGACAACTTTTAACGGAATTTGCCCTTTATTTCATTACATAAGTTAAAAAAATTTTATGAAAAAATCAAACTTGTTATTGAGTAAAACCAAATGTAGGTGATAGTTTTGGATGTCAATACTACAACGTTAATGGCTTTTTTTCGAGTTTAGCTCAAATAAGGAAGATATCTTTAATTGAATCCTTGCACACAATTTATTGTTTAATTTGGTTAAGTTCTTGAAAAATATACTTAGAAATAGTTGAATAAGGGTTTTTTGTTACGAGGATTCATGTGGAAGCTCGTTTATTATTAGCTTTGCGATAGATGGCGATGTAGGCCAAGTTTATTGAATTTCATTGAGTTTTTTTTCAAATAAATACTCTACAAAAAAATTCAGTCGCGATGTGATTTCAAACACCGCAATTAATGTTTTAAAAAGAAGTTCATTTATTTATTGTATTTTGTTTTTTTTTTTGGCCTACTTTTTCTTCAAACTTTCCTTCTTTTTTGCTTTTTATTTTGATTTTCAAAATCATTGTATCATTGTCATGTGAACAATTTACAAACTGATTGCTTGCATTTACGTCATCAGCCATTATCCACCAACAACTATCCAACAATAATGTTGATATTTTATTTCACAATCAACCGTTTTTTAATTAAAACACCAAAGAAATTAGATAAATTGCTGTTATCGAAAACCCACAAAATGAAATAGTTCCTCAAAATGCATAGTTGATCCCGTGATTTTCAGACTAAAGCATTTAGAACTGTCAAACAGCAAAATTACACTCTCCAGCGAAAGTAATAAAATACTTATGACGATGATGTCTATAATCGAAATAAAATGCAAAGAAGAAGAAAGTTTGGAAAAATAGTAGAAAAAAGAATAAAATAAAATACAATACATAAATTAAATTCTGATTAAAATATTGATCGCGGTGTTTAAAATTGGTATTTGTAATACGAATAATGTAAATTTCTCATCGCAACTGATTTTTTTTCAGAGACCTCTAATTTTAGAATTTATATTAAAAACCCCAATGAAATTCAATAAAATTGGCCTACAGCGCCATCTATCGCAGAGCTAATAAAAATCAAACTTCAAAAATGAATTCCTCGTATCAAAAACCTTTATATGAGTACTTTCTAAGAATAATTTTCAAGAACTTAACATAATTAATCAATAAATTGTGTGCAAGGATATCTTCCTAATTTGAGCTGAACTCGTAAAAAAAATCCATTAACGTAGTATCACTGACACCTAAAACTATCTCTTGCATTTGGTTTTACTCAATACCGATTTGAGTTGTCGCACAGTGTTATTGATGTACGTTTTATTCCCTAAAGAATATTACCAAAAACGTGTGTTATGTACAACGTTTAAAAAACGCATTTATAAGCAGGTTTGCACTGGCTCGTTCCATAGTGCAGCGTTCCATAGTATGAGAACGTCGCACACACAGCTAATGCGTGTGACTGTGGTGTGTTGCTCAACAAAACACATTGCTTAAGGGTGAGGAGGTCATGGCGACACTAATACAATTTTTATTAATCTGCAAGTGACGTTTGCAATGTGCCCCTGTCCGGTGGCAATGCTATTGCTGATGTCTCGATTGCTGCCGTCGATAGTGTTGGTTGCGTCAAGCAGCTGTCTAGTCCAGGCTTTCCTAAAGTGGGTGGCGCGGCACCCCTGGGGTGCCGTGAGCGTATGCCTGGGGTGCCGCTAGTGGCTAGGGTATACTACTGGTGCGAGCAAATTCTTTAAACTTCCCATACACATCACAAATGGCTTGCAGCAAAGGGATATTTCGCTTGGTTTGCCAAGCCGCTTGTGTGGTGTATTTCGCTCTTAAGCGTAGTTCCTCAGTACGCTTTATCAACGAAAAATTTAATCAGAAAATTTTCAGAAAAATAATCGAAAATGTATCCTTTCACAACCGTTTTCGGTAATTTTGTAGACCCAATCCGCGTTTCATCCACTTTTCTTCCCGTTTTCGGATTCATTTTCTGATTTTTGCTGGCTGGGCTGGTTTCGTAACAAGCGCAACAGCTTCACGCACGTGTTTATGTTATTTATTCTTTGGAACTTCACAATCATACTGGGAAAGAGCCAATCAACACGATTTTAGAGGCAGTCGAGAACAAACTTATAAAAAATTTGGAAACTTGTGAATTTTTTAGTTTGCAACTTGACGAAAGTATCGACGTAGTGGGACTTAATATTCTTCTCGTGTTAGTAAGGTACCCATTCGCAATGCAAATCGAAGAGGAACTTTTGATGACCGAAGTACTTGAGACTTACACCACTAGCGACGAAATTTTTAAAGCTATCGACAAATTTGTACAGAAAAATGGTTTGAAATGGAGCAAGTGTGCGGATATTTGCAGTGATGGAGCATGAGCGATGTCTAGGATGAAACAAGAGGCAGAAAACGCCACGAGAAGTCACTGTATGATCCCTCGGTATTCCCTGGCGACTAGGAAGATGCCGCCACTTGATTTAAAACCCGTATAGGATGACGCTGCGAAGATAACAGGGGCCTGCGAAATTAAAATGCATCTTTGTTTTTTTTTTCTAGCACGTCGAGATTTTTTTTATTGGTGACATGTATCTTTTAGAATGTCTAGCAATTTGGATGAAAACTCCATAAAAAACGAAGTAAATTAGAAAAACGTATGTAACTTCGAAGTTAACGTTAAGAAAATTTATAAGTTTTTTTTTTTTTATTGTTAACGTGCATTACCAGCGTTAACTTGGAAGGATTAGAAAAAACCATTGCCGAACATTGACTCTGAGGATGTCTACAGCTGAATTACAAACCCGTTTTCATATGACCCGAAAAGTAACACTACTGGGATGACAAATTAAGCTTTTTAAAACCTTTGGACATTAGTGAAGAAAGCACTTTGAATAATAAATACTACTAAGTGAGCCAAGAGAGTTCTGGATGCAAGTGTATGCAGAAACCACTGCTGTTGGCAAAATTGCATTAAAAATACTAGTGACTTTTACTTTTACATTTCTATGTGAGACTGCATTTTCAACAAATGCTTACATAAAAAACAAATACACCAGCAAGCTTTCTGCGTCAAATGATTTCATGGTAAAATTGTCAAAGATCCTAATAAACCAGGGACGGTAATCATTATGAGTAAACTAATTTAAATCAGCATTTAATCATTATTTTATGACTTTTATTTTTTCCGCTCTAAAATAATAATTATTATTGATTTTTATTTTTTTGCTCAGCGGAAATAATTATTATTTGGTTTTTATTTTTTCTATCACAAATAATGATTATTTTATGATTTTTATTTTTTTGTGCAAAAATAATAATTATTATTGATTTTTATTTTTTTGCTCAGCGGAAATAATTATTATTTGGTTTTTATTTTTTCTATCACAAATAATGATTATTTTATGATTTTTATTTTTTTGTGCAAAAATAATAATTATTATTGATTTTTATTTTTTTGCTCAGCGGAAATAATTATTATTTGGTTTTTATTTTTTCGATCACGAATAATGATTATTTTATGATTTTTATTTTTTCGTGCAGAGATAATAATTATTATTGAGTTTTATTTTTCCACTTAAAAATAATGATTATTCATAAAATTTAAAAGGCTATACAGACGCAGCTTACTGAAATTTTGACCTGAAAATTTTGAGGCTCATTCCTTTATTAGGGTGTCGCTCCCTCTAAAAAGGATACGGCGGAAATCGCGCTGGTATAGCTTTTGATTTTTTTGAATGATCATTATTCTTGAGTGAAAAAAATAAAACTCAATAATATTTATTATCTTTGAGCGAAATAATAAAAATTATAAAGTAATCATTATTTTTCATCGAAAAAATAAAAATCAAGTAATAATAATTACTTTTGAGCGAAAAATATTAATTATTATTTTTAATCTTTATTGGTTAAACTCCAAAAATAAAAATCATTGTAAATTACAGTGGGACGTACGAAAAAAAATACGTGGGTATAAATAAAATTGTTTTACGACGATTACAACTTGTTGATTTTTTTAGGTAAAATTTAAAAAACAATGATTATTTTCCGTCCCTGCAATAAACTTAAAGGAAATAATGAAATCATCAAAACAATTTCAGTCCTCAAATTAAAGCTAAAAAAGCATAAAGTTTGCATTGTGTTTTCTTGTTTTCGTAGACATTTGAAGAGTAGGGGTGCCGCGAAATTTTTTTAGCACACCAAGGGTGCCGCGGTGAGAAAAGTTTGGGAACCTCTGGTCTAGTCAACGCGTCCACTGCCCTTATAGATGGATATGCCTGTGCAGGCCCGGCCACTGGCGAGATTGACGCTCGTCGTATGATGTGTTTTGCTCAATTGCACGTTGACTCTATCGATTTTCTTTTTTAAACCAATTTTTTGTGCTTTATTAAAATGCAAATTGAATTTTGACAGGCAACCTGTTAAGGATAACAATAGCCGTGTTTTATTTGTCCAGAAATTTAAGCTATTAGCTTATTTTGTATGGAGGACTTACCCAACATAGTTATATTGGCTTATGAAAAGCTATCTTGGCTTGTATATTGAACAAGAGGCATTGCCATTCAGCAGCAGAAATTTTCTTCTTCAGCCAATCAGAAAGAGGCAAAAACTTACTTTGACACTATTTGCAGTCAAACAACTGTCAAAATTAGGCTAACATAGGAAATAAGCTAATTTCGTTTTATTTGACCAAGATTTAGCTATTTGCTTGTGATGGTTGAATAAAACATGCCTAATGTAGATTTCTCTATTGAGCTCCAAACAAATATGTATATTAAGGTGGCCCAAACTTTTTTCCTTCCGCCACCCGCCAGATCTGAAGATTATCAAAAATAAGGAGACACGTATTTTTTTATTTTGAAATCGGTTAATATTTTTCCGAGCCACCGGGGCATTGAGGTTTCCCATATATTTTACATGGGGAAATACATTTTTTTCGTAGAATTGCTATAAAATCATTAAAAATAAATATTTTTTGGTCGAATAAGACTATTTCCCTTCAGAAGCACTATGATGCTTATTTAACTTAAAAATTTTACTAAGTGTGTTTTAATAACCGATAATCCCAATAAATACAAAAATGTGTACCTTTATGTTTTCATTATCGTATCGCGCACGAACAGCTCAGTGGATGAGTTAAATTTTTTTTGCATTCCACTCTGTTTTCTATACGTTTGAGGCAAAAAATTTTGAGAAATAGGGTTGCGAGATATTTGAAAACTTAAAATTATTTAAAGATTAACAAAATATTTAAGTTTCTTCATCAAAACTAAAATCCTTTAAAAATATTTTTGAACGGCGTTGCCACCTTTCTAAAGAAATAGAACAATCATTATTAAAAAAAATTTCTTACCTGTACTGCGATACATATTTGAATTATCTAATTCCCTAAATTAAAGTTGAATTTGATTTTTTAAACCGGTGGCAGCCCTGGGAGGTTACTTAGAGATAAAGCCCATTTCCATTGATACCCATATTGCAGCAATTCATTTAACTAATTGAACAACCTTTTTTAACATATGGCAACTCTGTTAATGTTCTAACCTAGATACATACATATAAACCTTCTCCTTTCCGAGTGTTCGTCGTATGCGTGTTCCAACAATCGGGCCACGGCAACATGGAGTCAATCGATGTCAAACGTTAAGATACATTATTTTCTTTGTTTTGATGGAATAATTGGACGTCCTCTCCTTCTATTTAATTAATTTTAAACATTTACAATTCTATACCTCAAAACACGTCTGTTCTAAACATTTTGAGTTGAAATATTAATAAAAATAATTTGGTCGCATAAATCGGCCAAATACCCCTATGTGCGTTGTTGTATTTTTTAGAAAATGGCAAACCCCTGAAATGCTAGCTATTGACTCCCGAACGAAGCGCATTAAAATAAAAACTTCGATTTAATTTTACAGTTTTTATTTAAGAGAGATCCCGACGAGCGACATCAACTCCCTAACGTTCAAAGTATTCTGCGTTACTATTCTTAGGTTCAACGCTTATTTATACACACTCTTAGATTCTACGCTTACGCCTCTATGCTTAACATAATGATTCACGTTGGGTGTCCCACTTAGGGTTCGATCGCCGTCACTCAATTCCTTGCTCAATCATCGCACTCTAACAGCACAGAAACGTCTATTAAATTAGCTCTAACGGGCACTTAACTAATGATCGTTAAATCTGTTAATTAATGTTTCCTCTCAGAGACATTTTTTAATGATTCATTAGTTAATGAAAACTTTAGGGGCTTGTCAATTTCTTCCCTCTTTTTCTTTAGCATCACTCACTTCAAATTGACAAAAAATTAAATATTTGAAGTTAAATTATAGGTTTGTTCCACAAGCTACTCGAAGTCACTTCGAGTTACACATACGCGTTCCACAAGTAAGTTTTAGAGTTTATTTGATATACGCTGACAGTTTGAACTTTGCTCGAGTTTTTCTACAAGTAGCTTGTGGAACAAACCTTATATTGTGCTTTTTCATGATACAAAAAAGAAGGTAGTTTCAATAAACAAATTTTTGATTAAAAAGCAGATTTTTGACAATTGCTCAATTGTGAAAAATTGGGAGCGGCGTTGCCCAATTGTAAGTTTTTTGGTGTGGGAGATTTTATATCATAAATTTGGGATTATGAATGAAATAGTTGCATTAATATTTACCTTTTAAAAATAATTAATATCTTATCTTAAAAACGTTTAAATTTTACATTAAATTCGATAACAACTTGCCAAATCATTATTTTAATATTAGTACAATTTTAGTGAACATATTTTAAAATTTTTTTAGAGTCCTCATGTCATCTGATTATTTCACAATGTAGTTTTCTATATCGGATACGATGATTCTGATATGATTCTGACACTGAAATTACGCATTTCGATGTGTTATTAATACATATTGTCTTTGTACATTTAACAGCAAATGGAATTTACTTTGGGACCCATGGGCCGTGAAATTTTTCCAGCAACACATATTGTTTTCACATGAAATTTTGACACACCCAAAAGCGAAGTATAAAATAAATGGATGAAAACAAATTTTCGATCAAACTGATTTGTGTAGTTCAGGGGCGTCTTTAGTAAATGTTTTGGAGGCTGTTTTAACAATACTATCCTATTATATATTTCTTAGCTTTTATACATTCTGACAAGTTGAGAGAATGAAGTCTAATATTCTTTTTTGGTCAACTACTATGTTTGATTTAATTTTTTGCAATCATTAGTTCATTTCGCTTGAGGAGTCACAATGCCCATACCGGCTGTACCGATTTTTTTGAAATTTCGGACACGAATTTTTCAAGAATGGTTATAGGCTAAAACAAAACCGATATCGAAAGGGGGTGTGGAACCTCCCATACAAAGCGATTCTTTTATAGTGCATATCTCTGCAAGTATTTGTGGTAGAGTTCTGGAACTTGGTATGGATATATGTATATCAAGTCAATCTAAAGCTCATGGAAAAACGTGGGTTTATTGGAATATGCGGCGTGCCACCGTAGAACTTGGAACAGAGGTGAATGAAATCAATCCCAAACCTATGAAAAATCGGGGTATATGAAAACGATCTCGTAGCCATTGAAAAGAGCTAGCGGTATAAGCCATATAAACTAAAATTCTGGTGACGCATAGATACCTCTGGAAGCATTTACCTAGAATACTGAGATGAGGTATTTTTCCAATGGAAATATGTACAGAAAAACGGGCGTGACACCTTCTGGAAAGTAACATGATCACTACAACGAATTTAAGCTAAACCTTGAGGGACTACATTATTGCCACGACCCACAGGCTTGGGTAAGGTTTAACCACTTAACCCCACTTTTTCGCCGCTACTGAATTCTATAAACTGTCAGCTTTCACACAATAAGGGTATTCATCAAACCTTATAAATGCATTGTAAACCGTATAAACTTATAATTGTGTAAACCTTATAAATGAACTGTCAAAATTTGTATGGAAACTCGTTTCCACATTTCTGATAAATTTATCCAGCGATTTCACTGAATAAACTTGATAAACTGAAGACAATGCAACTCTGTCGCAACTCTAGCTATGTTTTCTTAGGCAATAATCGGGATCCGCATACAAATTTTGCACGCAAATTCAACAACGATATGATCCTGATAGAGATCTGGTTCAATTATTATCCCGTCTGTTTGTTTTGTTTCACTGATAATTCGCAAAGTTTGGTAGCCGTGACAAATGAATTCATACACAAACAGACATTCTGCCATTGTTTCTTATAACTTGCTTCAAATAAATAGCCTTTATGTTATATGTACATTTATTTAAATAGATATCTCGTAAATATAATTTTTTCCAATTTAGTTAGGTTTTTTCTATAATTTCTTTATCCTCGTGCTAGTAGTATAACGTTAGTGATACTGAGCTCTATAACCAAAGAAAACACGACTATTGTCGCATGTGTAAACGAAAAGAGAGTGTGGGTCGTTCATGTAACAGAGTGCGTAAACTTATAAGATTATCTGCTTGATAAAGTAATCGGTTTAGATGAATACCACTAATATAAAATGTACACGTGTATTTAAAAATGTCATGAAAATTGTGTTGCTAGCTTCATGTTGCAAAAATGTTGCAGGCCTTTTCACAGCGTGAACAGAATACTACTTTGCTGGGGAAATGTTGTGGAGTTTCACACTTATTTTTAACAGAAAGAAATTTTATATGCAATTTAACAGCTTTTTCACGTGAAACAGGAACAAAATACTATGCTTAAGAACAAAATATTTTTAAATCGACAAAAAATTAATAAGAAAATTTGAAGGATTTTAGATATTGGGTATGGTAGCACGAAATGTCACTTAATGTGGCTTAATTGTCAGGTTTTTAATATGGCGACGAAAAAGTGACAATGGAACTACTTTGTTTTTTGTATCATGGTGCTTTCATACGAAATACGTATTTCATTGTTTTTCTATAAGCACCAAGGCAAGAAAGCATACATCTTATATATAAAAATAAGTGGACGTTTTTGGTGTGACCTCATAACTTGAGAACGGCTTCACCGAATTCAACCAAATTTATGTGGTTTATTCGATCTATCATGTAGATGGTTTATGCGAAGTTTTCCCGAATTCGGAAAAGGGGGCGTGGCACCATCTATACTAACTAAAATATAAAAATAAGTTAACATTTTTGGTGTGACCATATAACTTGAGAACGGCTTCACCGAATTCAACTAAATTTAAGCCTCTTATTCGGGCTATTATGTAGATGGTTTATGTGAAGTTTGCTTGAATTCGAATAGGGGGCGTAGCGCCTCTAATTTATATATAAAAATTAGTGAGTTAGCTTATAGCTTGAGAACGGCTTCACCGAATTCAACCAAATTTATATAGCATATTCGGGCCATCATGCAGATATTTTATGTGGAGCTCGCCCAAATTTGGAAAAGGGGGCGTGGCATATGTATCTCTTATGTATAAAAATAAGTACACGTTTTTGGTGTGAGCTTATAACTTGAGAACGGCTCCACCGAATTCGACCAAATTTATACGGCATATTCAGGCTATCATGCAAATGGTTTATGTGAAGTTTGCCCGAATTCGCAAAAGGGGGTACGGCACCTCCCATATAACTGAAATTTTTATGTTTTATATCTCTTGAAATATTTGTGGTAGAGTACTGGGAATTGGTATAGAGGTATATCAAATAATTCCATACTCATGAAGAAAAATGGGCGGTATTGGAAAAGGGGGCGTGCCACCTCCCACCTTATATATAAAAAACTAGCGGTACCCCGGTGTGCTTCTCTACACCAAATATTGAAAAATTAATGAAAAATCCTGCACGTCGTACTTCATTTTGTTGGAAGTGCTCCTCAACATTTTGCGATCTTCTTTGCGATAACATCATGTTCGCAAGACGCGTACGTCGGCCTATATTTGAACAACTGGATCGTGGCATTTTATTCAATAGCGAACGAAAAAGTCAATGCATACGAACGAATTCGATAAATCGTATGGTAAACGCACTATTTGAAAAATAATCAAATGAAATTCACAATCGACAGTAAAAAAGGACTTGAAAAAACTTCATTCGAAGCCAAAGAACACAACACAGTCACAATTTTCCACAATGGTTTTGTTCACTGTAAATCAAAGAGGAGAAATACCTACATGGAAAATTTCCAAAGTACTCAAACTTTTCGTACGAAACGATGCAACAAATTTGAGCAAAAATATTGAAATAAATTCAATTGATTATATTGATTTTTTTGAGCTCAAGGCCGGTTTGAAATAAAACTATCTGTTTTGTTGTTTTTAAATCGTATATGTTAAAAAAAAAAAATCAATTACTAATTGAGAACTATATTGCAGCCATGTTTATACTTGACTTAATTTACTATGTTTTCGATTTTTCATGTATCTGCTGTTATACCATATACGTGGTTCATGTGACAGACAAAAACTGTCATATATCATGAACCGCTGGACCGAATTCGGGCACACTACACATAACCCATCTGCATGATAGTCCGGATAAAAATAATAATAGATTGGCGCTTACACATATGTTAGTGTTTGGCCGAGCTTCTCCTCCGACTTGTGGCGTGCTTGATGTTGTCACACAAAGCGGAGGGACCTACAGTTTTATGCCGACTCCGAACGGCGATTTTATTTTAATGAGAAGCTGTTTTTCATGGCAGAAATACACTCGGAGGTTTGCCATTGCCTGCCGAGGGACGACCGCTGTTAAGAAAAAACCTTTTTCTATATTTTTTGGGATGTTGCTTTGACCAGGGCTTGCACCCAGGTGCTGATGGGTGAAAGCGCGCACTGCTTACCACTACACCACAGCGGCCGATAGTCCGAATATACCGTTTAAATTTTTTTATTTAAGATGGGTGGTGCCACGCCCCATTTTCCAATACCGCACATTTTTCTCCATGAGTATCGAATTATTTCATATGTCTATACCAATTTCCAGTAATCTACCACAAATATTTCAAGAGATATACCAGATGACAATTTTTGTTAGTATGGGTGGTGCCACGCCCCCTTTTCCGAATTCGGGGAAACTTAACACAAACCATCTGCATAATAGCGCGGCTATGCCGTATAAATTTGGTTGAAAGCGCCAATCTATTATTATTATTATTCGGAATATCATGCAGATGGGTTATGTGAAGTGTGCCCGAATTCGGTCCAGCGGTTCATGATATATGACAGTTTATGTCTGTCACATGAACCACGTATATGGTACAACAGCAGATAAATGAAAAATCGAAAACTTTGTGAAAAATTGTTGCTATGATTTGCTGTGTTTATTTTTTCTTTGGATAAATTAAGTCAAGTGTAAACATGGCTGCAATTTTTCAATAGGGATTTTGCAGAGCCAATGGAATGAAAGTCACCACAACACAACATATCTGTCATTTCATCGTATTATCGAATAGGTGGTGTACATTGATATTCGGTCTTTCTATTTTGGACTTTAGAGAATCAACACGTTTATTTAATATAGTTCTTAATTCATATTTCATTTTATTTTTTTCTTCAATTTCAATATTTTTTCACAAATTTGTTGCATCGTTTCGTACGAAAAGTTTGAGTACTTTGGAAATTTTCCATGTAGGTATTTCTCCTCTTTGATTTACAGTGAACAAAACCATTGTGGAAAATTGTGACTGTGTTGTGTTCTTTGGCTTCGAATGAAGTTTTTTCAAGTCCTTTTTTACNATGGCTGCAAGTTTTTCAATAGGGATTTTGCAGAGCCAATGGAATGAAAGTCACCACAACACAACATATCTGTCATTTCATCGTATTATCGAATAGGTGGTGTACATTGATATTCGGTCTTTCTATTTTGGACTTTAGAGAATCAACACGTGTGTTTAATATAGTTCTTAATTCATATTTCATTTTATTTTTTTCTTCAATTTCAATATTTTTGCACAAATTTGTTGCATCGTTTCGTACGAAAAGTTTGAGTACTTTGGAAATTTTCCATGTAGGTATTTCTCCTCTTTGATTTACAGTGAACAAAACCATTGTGGAAAATTGTGGCTGTGTTGTGTTCTTTGGCTTCGAATGAAGTTTTTTCAAGTCCTTTTTTACTGTCGATTGTGAATTTCATTTTATTATTTTTCAAATAGTGCGTTTACCATACGATTTATCGAATTCGTTCGTATGCATTGACTTTTTCGTTCGCTATTGAATAAAATGCCACGATCCAGTTGTTCAAATATAGGCCGACGTACGCGTCTTTCGAACATGATGTTATCGCAAAGAAGATCGCAAAATGTTGAGGAGCACTTCTAACAAAATGAAGTACGACGTGCAGGATTTTTCATTAATTTTTCAATATTTGGTGTAGAGAAGCACTCCTTGGTACCGCTAGTAATATAATCTATATATTAATACGCTAACATAAATTTTGTCTCCGTTCGTTTGGCGATTCTACCGAACCGATTTCAAAACCAAGACCTCCGTTGGAAAGACATTTTTCCGTAGTTGATCAGAGTTTTTATAGTTTCACAATTGGCTGAAAATTACGGCCAAAACCGTCGTTTAAACATTTTCGAATTGTGTATAGATGTTGCTGCAACATGTTCAATTTGACATGTTTCGCCTGTTGTTTCACTACACATTTGAAATTAGGCTTTGAAATAAAGATAAATATGAAGATGAAGAAATAAATGAGAACTATGAAGTCAAAAAAAAGGGCAAAAGTGAAGATAAAGACGAAAATGGAGACAATGACAGATACATAAGAATTAGGGTAACTGAAAGGGTAAGAACATTTCTTGAATTTATGAAGTGAAACTTCTTTAGCGGCAGTTGGTTGGGAGTAAATCGTCAAATTCGAGGGTAATAATGCACATGGAAGTGGTTCTCAGCGGTTTACCGGTTTGAGAATAAAAACAAAAACAAAGATGCCTAGAGGTACAGGCAAAAACGAAGATCAAAGTAAATTTAAACACTTTAAGGTAAAGGTGAAGAGGAATATGCAAAAATAAAGATAAATATGAAGAAAAGGATGAGGATGAAGATCGATATTGTTATCGATATAAAACTCGATATTCTTATCGATATAATGATCGATATTGCTATCGATAAAATAATCGATATTGTTATCGATGATGTTATTAATTAAATAACCGCTATTGTAGTCGATATAATAATCAATAAAATAATCGATATTGTTATCGATACAATAATGATAAATAATTGATTTTGTTATCGATTTAGTCATTTATATTGTTAACGATATGTACAATAATAATAATGAATTAATCGGTTTTATAATCGTATTTTTCTATATGTGTATGGATATTGTTATCGGTATTTTTATTGAAACAGCTATCGACAGGGTTACCGATTTAATAATCGGAACATGGAATGTGATCACATTACATGACATCACATCACATAATATCACATGATATGATGAGACATCACAATATATTACATCACATAATATGATATCACATCACACGATATCACGTGACATGACATCATATGATATGACATCACATTATATAGCATGACATCTCATCACTTGACATCACATGATATGACATCGTATGACATGATATGGCATTACACGACGTGGCGTCACATGATATGACATCATATGGTATGACATCATATGACATGACATCAGAGGATATGACAAAACATGACATGACATCCTATCACATCATATAAAATCACGTCACATCTTATCACGTCATCGCACCTCATCTCATCTACGTGAATAGAAAAGGATATAAGCAAAGATGTGAAAGATAAAAACAAAGAGGAAGACCAAGGTAAAGTTACCGATTTCAAAACCAAAAACACCGTTGAAAGGGTAATTTTCTGTAGATGAGGAAAGTTTTTATAGTTTCGAAATGGGTGAAAATTTTCGTTTAAAAATTTCCATATTTGATAATGGTTGTTTTTGCAACCTGCTCAATTCAAGCGTTTCGCATTTTGTTTTACTTCGTATTTGAAATTAAACTTTGTGTTCAATCTCAGGGGATTGATTAGAGTGGCACAGCGTGCACCGGAGAAACTAAATCCACAATAAATAAAACCGATTGGGATTTCGTATAATTCAAATAGTTTAAATAATTCTTTTATTGAAGTAATTCAACGTATTAATGCAATACAACGACAATTTTGAGCCCGAGTGGCTTATGAAACGGAAAATTGAAAATGCAGGTGCGATGCGGCTGCGGCGGTCGTTACAGAAGAAGTGAAAAAGAATTTTAATTGCGGACACAGGTCACCCCATGGCTCGCTTACAATAGCAACTATTACAAAGAATTTTTCAAATGTAAATTTACAAAGAAAGGAAAATTCAATCTAATCGAACTGGATTAAGTTAGTGTCCATGTCCTCGACACTTTGAAATAAAGATAAATATGAAGATGGAGAACAAGTGATAACGATGAAGACAAAAAACAAAGGCAAAAGTGAAGACAAAGAGGAAAATTGAGATAAAGGCGAAAATGGAGACAATGAGAAATACATAAGAATTAGGTTAACAGAGTTGAAATTTTGCGATAGGAATCGAAATAAAATCAGCCATAAAGGTTACTGAAATTTATCGAATCATCGAAGTTTATAATTATCGAAATTTATCCATGCTTATTAAGTTATCGCAACGTATCGAATTATTCAAACTCATCAATGTTTACTGAGTTGTCGCAATTTATAGACACAGAAACTTAGTTGTCCAAATTTACGGGTAGTCACCGAGCTATAAAAACGTGTGAGATTAACGAAATTTGTCAAGTTAAAGAAATGTATCAAGTTATCGATATTTCTTGAATTATCATTATTTATAGACTTAACGAAATATATCGAGATGTCGTAATGCATGGAGGTCTTTCAACTTACAGAGTTATCGATAATTATTGATCTACTGAATTTGGTTGGTTCAACGAAGCGAAGTTTATGGAATTTTCAAATTATATCGATTTATTGAAATTTCAAGGTTATATTAGCTTATCGATTTATCACTGCTTATCGCATTTAATCGTCTTAACAGAGTGTAAGGTGTTATCAAAATGTTTAGATAGTTTTCGAAAAATGTGGAAATGTCAAAAGTAAACATTTATAAAGGTATCCAAAGCCTTTACATTTTTGAGTTATCGAAATTTATCGAGCCATCGAATTTCACAGTTATCGAAATTGGTCGAGTTAACGAATTTAGTTGAGTTATCGAATTTTAGTGAAATTCATCGAACTATCGATATGTATCAAATCATTAAAATTTATCGATAAACTTGAATGTATCGGGTCAATTCCAAGTCCTGCCGAAGTCCACCAAAGACCTTCTCAGATAAAAAAAATTTAGGTACGTTTTAGCAGAAGATTTTCCGGTTAGTTAATTTGTACCGTATAAGTTTTGCTACGTGTTAAGATAGAAAACCTCTCCAAGGCTTCTAAAACTAGAAAAACTGTAAGTATCGGTGTAGAAGTAAATCAAGATCGTAGTTTAAGCCTTCCGTCTATTAATTTGTACTCGCTGCATTCATTTTTTAAAAACAGATTACCAGTGTTAAGTGTGTATAGATCGCGCTTCCTTATAAACTCCAATGATGCGAGGTAAGCGAAATTGTTAAAAATCCCTGGTGCTGTACGGACTCCATAGAAAAACTTGGTTCTTTGTGTTATGTGATTGATTGCGAGTTTCTTTTGTAATAATTTAACAATGCGTAATTTACATATAAATGAATGTATGTCTTTTAGAATTAATATGGTTTATATTAAGTCCTGGACGTGTCTCGGCTTATTTGTGACCACTTTTATGTCCATTGCTGCACTACTTTGTGCCCAGCCTGCAAAGAAAGGTCCGTGATGAGAGATAGTATTGGGCACCTCTCTCCAGAATAGTGCAGGCAATCAATTATTAGCTAGCACAATTGTGATGAGAAGCGTTTTTGTCTGTTTTGAGAGTGGCTCACACACTCGAAGATGTGATCTGGTCAGTTAGGGCTACCAGAAGTGTGGTGGGGTTTGTACATCCCCAAAGAATTGTCTGTAATAACTCTTCGAAACACATTCGAAAACTGCAATATAGTCGTTTTAGGAATGCGATTTTACAAGTCAAGCTACAATGCATTTGTTTCTTGGAAGCGACAAGTCAAAAGGTTCTTGCACAAACTATAGTAGAGCTAAATCTTGTCTATGTTACCAAATTCAAGAACTGCAATACCTGCTCTTACTTCACCCAGGAAATTTCTATGTACGTATACAAATGTTTGTTCTAATTTAGGAAGAAGCAAAAGAAAAACGAAAGCGTGTATCAAATTTCACTGCCGACTAAAAGGCTATATTAGGGCAACTAATAAAGAAGCGACCTATTATAGAATCGAAGCATACGGATGGAAAATCAATTTTGAGAAAGAAAGAAGTTTGGGATTTGCTTACGAATGAGTTCAATTTAAATTCTAATGTCTACAAGGTAAAATTATATGTGTTTTAGGGGGGTTGATTTGTATGGAACGAATGGAACGGATTCCGATTCTATATAAATTTCTATGAAAAAACTCCATAAGAGCATAGCTCTGAATTTCGAGCCCGCCAAACTTGAAACAAGCTATCTTCAATTAATGCTAAGTTAAGACATAAGTAAGTATTAAAAAAAAACCTTCATAACACTCCCGCTAATATTAAGTGTAGACATTAACTTAGTATTAATTAAAGATAGGTTATTTTAAAATTTTGGGGCTCGAAATTTGGAGCTATAATGGACTTTTTTCTTTGGTATTTAATATAGAATACGAACGTATTTAATTTAGAAATAGGAACGATGTCGAAAAAATTACCCGACCTAATGCATTTATTCAATTTTTTAGACGCCTTAAGGTAGCGTCAAACAGATGCGATAAAAAATTTTACGATATGCGATAAATACAAACCACTGCAGTATAGCACCGCAGTGTATCGTATCTCACCTGTTTGAGAGCCTTTGTCTTTTACCGTTATCGCAAAAAAATACGATATCGTATCGCACCGGTATTATCGCATCTGCTTGAGGCCACCTTTAGTATTTCGTGTTTCCATATTGTTTATTTCAGCGTGAGACGGTTACATTAAGGGCGTGGGAAAATATGAAGGCAGTCGCACGAAAGGCTCGGACAGTAGAAAGGGGTAATTTATTTCGAACGACAAGTAGAAGCAATAGTGGACATGGTGGAAGAGAATAGTGGACATGGTGGAAGAGGTATGTGTCCTTACAGCGCTCTTACACGATGTTTATTTGCTTATCGTTACCTTAATATAGAAAGGCCCTATCTCCCATCGTCGCTGAAATACAAAAAAAATCTTAACTATCTAAAAATCCAAAATTCACCTATTGATTGATTTTGAGCATTATGTGAAATAGAGCCTTTCTATATTAAAGTAACGATATATATGTAAATGCTACTTTTCTGATGCGGTATGGTACATACGAGTACATACAAAAAAAACCTTTACATATCGATGGTCCTGTGCAATAACGACACAATTCAAAATTCGAAAAGCAAAAACTGTTACTACTGTTAAGTGATTCTTGTCTCTAATCCTTGCCTACTCCATTTCAATCCCTTACTCAAGTAAGCAGTAAAGATTGTTAAAGTAAGTACAAAAGATGAGACATGGATTCGACAAGGATTAAACACATGATCCACTTAACAGTAGTAACAGTTTTTATTTTTTTAATTTTGAATTGTGTCGTTGTTGCACAGGACCATCGATATGTACATACATTCATATCGTATAAGTGCGCTGTTAGGGATTTAACTATTATCTTCATACTGTCTTGTAATAAAATTTAATTATTAGTCTGCTCAATCTCCAACAATTTTGACAGCGATGGGGAAATTTTGCTAAACATGGAAAATAGCCAATATAGCTCCATTGAGTTTTCAGGTATGTCCTTTAAGATATAAGGCAAATAACTTTTTAACCAACATTTTTTAGATATGATCACGGAAGCAAATGAGGAATCCGACGTAAACTTCAAAGCCATAAGCATAAATGATGAAGGTGAACCAAATGTTGCAGGTACTGTACCTATAAAATACGAAAGAAGTCATCTACGATATACTAAAATTCTTTTCGCCGCTTCTTAACTACATAGTACACAGTAATGAAACTGGCCACCAACAAAAAGTGGGAAAGGAGCAAGTACGCAGACCAAGCGACTACGTTCGGCGAGAGGCAGCATTTCGGGTTAGGTACCTAGAGACGAGAGAGAAGCTTAAGCTTGAATTAGTCAAAACACAGGTATATAATAACTATGCATTGGTAAAGCTAAATATTTGTATATGAATATTTTCTTTTAGTTGGAAGTTGAGCAAATAAAAAAAGAGCAGCCTTGTTGGAAGAGCAAAAACCCAAGTTTTGATAGAAAAGGCTAAAATAGATTTTGAAGAATCAAAAAAGAATCGTTCAATAAATTAAAGACATACGGGCATGTTCTGAAATTCGAAACTTTGAAATCGACTCGAATTGCCAAATTGTTTTTAATTATATCTGATGGAAAGGGTGAATATTCTAATTGAAAACCGTTAAAGATGCGGCAGTGATATGAAATAAATCATTTTAATATGAGACTTGTAAATTTTTTGGTTAAAAACCATCGAAAAAATTATCGAAGTCGAGTCGATTTAAAATTTTCGAATTTCAGAACATGCCTGATAGTTAATATTTCAACAATTTAAAGACTTTTATTTGTAGCAAAAGATCTTAGGAAAACAATCTGTCGACCAGAGATTGACGCGCAATAAAACCGTTGCTGTTGGAGTTGGCATTGATTGGTGAGGCTTCGACATTAAAAGTTTCGATGTTATCAGAGCTGACTGGTAGCAAGTCAAGTACTAAGATAGCAATGTTATGCAATGCTGCACATGCGCATATAACAGCTACAACGGTATCCAACTTAACACCTATTCCAACGTGAAGGCAGGGGAATCTTCTCTTCCAAACTCCAAAACATCTTTCCACAATGTTTCTTGTTTTAATGTGGCTTTTATTGTACTCCTTTTGTGGAGTTGAGCTTGGTGATAAAATCGGAGTTAAAAGCAAATTACTGACAGCATATCCACTGTCACCTAAGAGTATTCCTTTTAATTCCCCGCTATTCAATATTTGCTTAACCGAACTGCTGTTATATATAAAGCTATCGTGCGTACTCCCAGGCCAACGAACTACTAAATGAAAAAATTCCAAGTTTAGAGCAGGGACTGCTTGTACATTGATAGAGAACCACCCTTTCCTATCTCTGTATACCTCAGCAGATAATCCTCCTGGGCTTCTTATTTTAATATGTGTGCAATCTGCGCACACAATTACTCCAGGAAAATGAGCCAATTCATAAAACTGTTGCCTACAAATAAAAATGTGCAACAATAAGTAAGCATTTTTATACATAGTAAGTAAAAATACTTATTATGTATTAACGAAATTCAGAAAACAAAATATGGCCCTACTTTACTCTATTAAATTCTTCTGCAGTAGATGGAAATTTAACGAAGTCTTTGGTTTTTCGCGCTATTAACGTAGAGACTTGAAAAATTATTCGCGAAACTGACTGTTGACAAATGTTCATCACATCTCCATCCAGTTTCTGTAATTGAAATGGGTAGTCATATGTTATCGTTCATTAGATCCAAAAATTGAGGCATTGGAAATTCACACGTTTATTTCCATATGTATGCTTGTAGAACTTATTAAAGAACGTCGAAGTTCCAAGATAAATAATAATTTATATAATTTAATATATTTTTTTAATTTATGTATATATCATATGCTAAAAATATATGTATACTTATGTATATAGTTTCAGCTGTTTCTTAAAATAATTACGTGCATACATCCATCCTTGGCAAATAATACATTTGCATATGGAGACAGATTCAAATGTTATCTTCTCGTAAATAATTGTATCAATACCAACCTGAAAACTGCCAGTGGCATAATATCGAAGTGTTACCAATAACATTATTTCCGGGTCAAATGGGAATCCTCTTCTGGTTGGCTTATCCAACTCGGAAGACACCAAAGGCAAAATAACATTCTTAATAGTTTTAGGCGTAAATCTATATTGTACATGGAATTCCCGATTTCAGTACTTCGTGAAAGGATCAGAATAATCTCGGAGATAGCGCCTCAATCCCACTTCCCTATGCCTTCTTACATAATCCGCAAAGTCCATGAACTCTTCCACATCGGAAACAAAAATAATAAAATAATAAACAAAAGATTGTCAAGATCTCTCGTTAAAAAGTTAAGTGAAGGTTTTTCTTTACTCAACTTTAATGTTCATTAAATGCCGTTAACGAAACATTAACTGACTCTGAGAGGAAATTTTTTCAAATCATTACTGAGGGATACCTTAAGTAATCATTAAACGACACTGAGTGCGGCTGTAAGTGTGTCATTAGAAATTCGATCTACATATCATTATTCTTGCATTGCTTGTTTGCACTGCGTTAAGGCGGTGAATCAAAGGGTCGAAGTGCCTGCGCTTCTTTGTTCAAGTGCATTGCGATTAATTGTGTAATTTTTGTGAGACGTTTTTAGTGTCAGAGTCGCTGACAGAAATATAGCTCAATCCGAATATGGGTTAGCGTTGACAGCAATCCGATATTTGACACTGCTTTAAAAATACAGGGCCGCTTTAAGGGTTGAGTGATCTGAGTGACGATTATCGTGACAGCTCCCTTTTTTTCATGAAAAATCTTTAATTCGTTTTTAGTAGTAAAAAGGGATGAAAGATTTTTCACAAGAAAATTATAGTAATTATATTATTTTATAAAATTTGGGTTTTAATTGAATAGTATTTGAATTTTTTTATTTAATTTTTTTATTTTGATTAGCTTAGCTGTTTGTACTTATTTTATTTTATTTAATAGTGTTTTACTTAACTGAGCTAATATTATTCTGATTAGCGTATTTTATTCTAATAGGTTTTTACTTAGTTGAATTTATTTATTTTTCTTAATATGGTTTTGTTTATTTGAGCGCTCAATTCATTATTTTATGTTTTACTAACTTAAGTAATAGATAAAATATGGTGTCGTCACACCTCTTAGGTTTACATTTACTATTTACATTTTCTTTAACCGATTCTTATGTACGGTTGTAGTTTTTGAATTTATATAAATTTTGCAATTATTGTTATTGTCTACTTCTAACACGCGGTGAGGACCTTTGTATATACTGTCTAATTTATGGCTAGCTTCATCGTGAAGATAAACCATGTCATCTACCTGAATAGACTGTGGATTTGACTTTTAATCATATTGATTTTTGTTTTGTTGTTTTGACCTTTCTAAGTATTCTCTAGCTCTGTTTTGCGCTAATTGTAGTCTATATTTGAGTTTTTTACTATAGTCGTCAATGTTGTATAGTGGATTGATTGTTGTGGAATTTAGAAAGTCGTATGATGGTGGTATTTTACCATAACCTAATTCGAATGGAGTATAACCCTGTGTTGTTGATGGAGTGGTGTTATATGCGTATGTGAAGAGCTTAACGCATTCATACCAATTAGTTTTACTTTCGTTTAAGTAAGATCTAAAATATTCATTTAGTGTTTTGTGACTACGTTCAACACTGCCTAACGTTTGATGGTGGTATGGAGTGGATGTTTTGTGCTCAACCTTCAAAAGTTGGCAAATTCCTTTGAAAAGTTCATTTTTATATTCTGTACCCATGCCAGAATGATATTTTTTATGGGTCCATGAATCAAAAAGCAATTTTCAACGATTGCTTTCGCAACGTCTTTGGCTGTTTTGTTCGGAATTGGAACAGTTATTAGAAATTTAGTGAAATCGCATATGATTGTAACTGCATATTCATTATTGTTAAATGATTTTGGTAATGGTCCTACTGTGTCAATTTGTATCATGTTAAATGCTTTGATGGGTGTTGGTGTTTTTGTTAATTTTTCTATATTTTTTATACCTGATTTGTTTGTTTTGCATTTTTCACACTTTTTAATGTAGTTTCTAACATCTTTTGTTAAATTTTTCCATGTGTAATTTCTTTTTATTTTATCTAATAGTCGCGTGACGCCTGGGTGGCCACCAAAGACAGGGTCATCGTGAAGTTTTTCTAGAATTTCTTGTTTTTGACTTTCAGAAGTTATTGTTATGAGTGCCGGTGTTATGGCAATTGATACTTTTTTTTTAAATATTGTTGCCTATATTTTTAAATTCATTCATGTCGACATATTTAAATATTTTATCATTGATTGCAATCTTTATATTATCGATATCCTTACTGCCTACCCATTTTGCAAGTTTTGGAAATAATTGCGCTAGAGCGATTTTTCCATGAACAATAAGTTTATCTTTGTTGAGTTCTAGAACATGTTTTTTACCATTTAATATTTTCAATTTTTGAGTACTCTTATCTTCAATTAATTTTAGGCATGGTAACTTTCTGACTTCTTCGTTTGTTAATGTTTCATAAATTTGTACAGATACGTTTGTTTTATTTGTTTGTGTGTTTGGTAAATCATTTGGTGAAGGGATGTCTTTTTTGTTTTTGATCTTGTAGTGACTTGGACAATTTTGGTATTCTCGTATTTAACTTGTTTGATTTGCCCAAAATCAATACGAGATAAGCGTCAGCACCGCCTTTAATATAGTCTATTTCGAAATCAAATTCTTCGAGATCGAGTCTCATTCGTGTTAACTTTGATGACGGATTTTTCATGCAGAACAGATATGTGAGGGGTTTATGGTCACTTTTGACTAAGAATTTTTTACCGAAAATATATGGTTTAAAAAAGTTTATTGCCCAGTGAATTGCTGTTAATTCTTGTTCTATTACAGATTTGTTGCTTTCACCTTGTGTAAAGGTTCTAGAAGCGAATGCTACTGGTAGCTGAATACCATTATGAACTTGGCTTAAGCTCGTCGGCGATTTCAAGCATCCGTTGTTGGTTACCCCAGCAACCGAGGCTCGGAGATCGTCGTGTCACACGTACTTGTTGTCGGCTCGTGTTGATGGAAAATCAAAAATTTTTGATTTTCCATCAACGCGACCGCTTGACAAGCGGTCTGTTTGATAGTGGCGCAAAGCGTTGACAAGCATTAGTGTGTTAGTTTGTTGTGATATGTAAAATGAGCAAGTTCGCGGAAGATAAAGATTTTACGTTGCGGTTTATTAAAACTTATGCGTCCTTACCCGCTTTGTGGAATACTAAGTGTAAACTTTGCACGTTTTGTATACAAACTTTTCATCCACAACTTTTTCTTTTTAGTCTTTCTTTTTTTTTCTTTTTTTCTAATAAAACTACTGCAGTGGCAAGTAGCAAAAAATCGTCATCCGATGAAGACATGTTTACGTCCGCCCGCTACGAAATTTTATTGCAAATGGTGTTGACGCTTTATGCTTGAGTGTCGCCGGGCAAGCTTCAAGCACCCGACATTCAACCCGACACTCACACATATACTCGTTGCTGGGGTAACCAACAACGGATGCTTGAAATCGCCGACGAGCTTTAGCGCTGCGCCACAAGCGATTTTGCTTGCGTCTGTAGTAATACAAAATTGTTTATTGAAATCTGGGTATTTTAGAATTTTGGGGTATAGTAATGAATCTTTAAGGTATTTACAAGCTTTTTGACAATCATTAGTCCATATAAATGGGGCTTTTTTCCTTGTCAATCTTGTTATATGAATTGCGTGGTGTGAAAAATTTGGTATAAATCTACGATAATAATTTACAAAAGCTATACATCTTTTTGCTTCGTCCCCATTTGTGGGTTTCGGATAATTATTGATTTTATCGTATTTAGAGTTATCGGGTAGAATTCCTTGATCTGTACATTTATGACCTAGAAATGTTACTTCAGAATTAAAGAATGTACATTTATCTGGGTGTAATTTAAATTTATCTGTCTACAAATGTCGAAAACTTGTTTGAGATTTGAGATCATATGGTTTTCGGAGCATCCTGTTACTATGAGGTCGTCTATATAGACGAAAGCTTTATTTGTTTTGTGTTCGCGCTCCGCGCCACGAGTCCCTCGTATAAAATTGTTACTTTGTTCATTCTTCTTGCTTTTGCGAAAAACATATACATATATGGGGTTTTGTTTTAAATCAGTAAGATATATTTATATATCTATATTCGTCGTTTAAAGTACAAAACCGCGTATCAACATAATGCAAAACCGCGTATCAAGATAACGCAAAATCGAGTATGTGAGGTTGCATAAATTATTTTGTAGATAGTAAAAACACTCATACTTCGAAATTGTTCCCTCCTTTATAAAGCAATCGCAATTTTTGGCAAAAAAAGTCAGTTACGCGGTTTTGCAGAACGACGATACACGGTTGTGTACTTAAAACGACGATATATGTATGTATATGAGGTTGAGTACTTTTCGTTTTTGTCATTAACAATTTTATGCATACCTCAAGTTAATATGCATCTTACCGATTTAAAAAATTTCATATAAATACGTACATACATATATCTATACAAATTAATATATATATATATGTACATTTACATATGTATATATCTATGAGATTTTCTTTTAAATCTATAAGATATACTTATATGTATACAATTTAAGTGTGTACAAAATCGCTTATGACAAAACCGAAAAATACTCAATATTGTAGACGCCATTTAAGGAAAACTGAATTATTACGAGATATAAATAAAGTGACAGCACTTTATATAATATTTATTTAAAAATATCCTGGCCAGGATTTTTTCTGCCAACATACTCGTGAAATATTTCTTAACACGTTAAATTACAGATAAAGTAGATTTCATCCATTAAACAGATGGGTGAAGGTCGTGCCTTTGTCGGATCTCCTACTATTATGTGCTTTTTGAAAAAGTTTTTCAAATAACATATTTCACTAGTGTTTTAAAAGAGAATATTGGTGATTTAGTGCACTTTTGAGCGTGCAATTACTCATAAAAAAGAGCAACATCCAAGAAGTATTTTCCTAATAATTTTTACATGGTTAACAATATAAACCCCCACCTCCGATTTGTTAATTAATGGATAAAAATGCTCCGATTGGTATATCTCCTGACAGTTTTGGACGTTTTTTTGTTTGGAAGTTGTACCTTCAACTAGAGAATTACCGAGTTGCTTTATGTACATATGCACACCAGCTGTGCATTAGGTAAACTTTACACAAAAAATTATCAAAGGTGCAATAACGCCATAATCGCTTTATTTCACCTTCACAGTGAGAAATAAGACCATACGCAAAAATACGGCTTTATTTCTCAATGTAAAGTGAAAAAAAGCCTTATGGCGTTATTTCTCAATGTAAAGTGAAAAAAGCCATATGGCGTTATTTCCTATGGCTTTATTGCACGGCGTCGTAAATTGTTCCTGAGTAGTTCAGTTCTGCAGCTCTTATTATCTTCTCCAACATCAGATTAAGGAAGTCACATGGAAGGGATCGCCCGGTCTGAAACCCCGTTTGGTGGCGAACGGCTCGGAGAGGTTTTTCCCAATTCAGACGGAGCTGGTGGTATTGCTCAACGTTATTTTACACAGCCGTATGAGTTTTTAGAGGATGCCAAATTCAGACATAGCGGCGTATAGGCAACTCCTTTTATTGCTGTCGAAAGCGGCTTTAAAGACAACAAATAGGTGGTGAGTGTCGATTCTTTTCTCGCGGGTCTTTTCCAAGATTTGGCGTATTGTGCATAACTAGTCTATAGTGGATTTTCCAGGTCTAAAGCCACACTGATAAGGTCCAATCAGTTCATTGACGGTGGACTTCAGTCTTTCACACTATGTGCTCGATAAAACTTGTAACCTATGCTTAGAAGGCTGATCCCGCGGTAGTTGGCGGGGTTACCTTTCTTGTGGACTGGGCAGAGCACACTTCAATTCCAGTCGTCGGGCATGCGTTCATCTGACCATATTCTGCACAAGAGTTGATGCATGCACCTTATCAACCATTCCGTAGGGCGGAAAAGTGTTCCCTCCATAATTTAAGTACGTTCTGAACATCGGTAACTAGGTCGCCATTCTTGTTCTTACAGGAGTACGCCCTGGTCTTGAAACCTTCCGTAAGTCGCCTAACGCTCTGGTAAATTTTTCGTGCATTCTTCCTGCCGGCCAGCATTTCAAGCTTTTCGAACTCACGTATTTCGACCTCTCTTTTCTTATTGCGGCAAATACGTCTCGCCCCCCTCTTTAGATCCCTATTGCGGTCCCACATAGCGCGCGTTGCGCCCGATCGTAGCGTGGCCCTGTAGGCGGCATCTTTTTTCCCTGCAACTTCCTGACACTCCTCATCGTACCAGTTGTTCTTTCGGACTCACTGAAATCCGACTACTTCTTCGGCGGTGGTACTTAATGAGCGGGAAATGTGGCTCCACTGCTCGCATATGTCGGTTTGTTGAAGAGTGCTCTCTGAGAGCAGGTGTGAGATACGACTAGCGAATGCATTGGCTGTCTCTTGTGATTGCAGCTTTTCGACGTTAAGCTTTCCTTGCTTATTTGGGCGAACATTTTTTGCTGCACGTAGGTGGGTGCGTATCTCGGCTGCAACAATATAGTCGTCCGAGTCGATGTTTAGGCCTCGGAGAAGCATGCCTTCCGTCTATCACAACATGATCGATTTGGTGTCTCTTTTTTCGATCCGGAGACAGCCACGTAGCTTAGTGGATCTTTTTATGCTTGAACCTAGCCACCTACCATGTTTCGGGCGCCGGTGAAGTCGATCAGGCTCAATCCGTTGTCGGACGTTTCGTCGTGGAGGCTGAATTTTCCGACGGTGGTTGCAAAGATCCCTTCCTTGCCCACACTGGCATTGAAGTCGCCAAGCACGATTTTGAAATCATGGCGGGCGCAGCGCTCGTACGTGCACTCCAAGCGCTCCTAGAAGAGACCCTTGGATGCCTCATCTTTCTCTTCCGTCGGGACATAGCAGCAAATGAGCGAGATGTTGAAGAATCTCGCTTTGATGCGGATTATAGCTAGACGCTCGTCCACCGGGGTAAACGATAGTACTCGGCGACAGAGTCTCTCTCTCACCACAAATCCATGGCATTTACATGGCAGCTGTAGTAGAGATTGCCCCAGACAGACAGGGCCCCAGACATTGCTTGCCTTGCCCCGTCCAACGCATTTATTGGATGGCGGTGATGTCAGCTTTTATCCTTACGAGGACATCAACCAGCCGGGCTGAGGCACCTTCCCCATTAAGGGTCCAGACATTCCAGATGCATGTCCTCAAATCGTAGTCCTTTAAACGTTTGCCGCGGTCGTCATCATAAGGGGGGTCTCATCCGAGGCTTTACCTTGCTTCTTCACTGGAAGTGGTTTTTACGTGGCGAATCACAAACCCAGCGCACAACCCATTGCTGGGGCGGGGTGGTTTCGCAACCAAATACACGTTTATATAGCGAGCCGCTTGCTTCAAGCAGACACCCGTTTGCAGCCGCACCTGCTGGTGAACAGACGCTGCAGACTTCAGTGAGCCCCTAAACCGAATAAGTCGGAGTGGCCCCACCGAAGCTCCCTCTCTTTCTGCCGTGACCCAAGGCTTCATTCGGATTGGTTGCCGCATCTTGCACACGGGTTGCTCACGTTGCCTAGAGTGCGCGAACGAGGACGCAAGAGTTGAGTATAGCCGTGCAACTGTAACTGCATACCCAGCGGAACGACTATACCCCATTGCACTCCAAAAAAAACCTACTCCCCTAAAATATAGCTAGCTATGAGTATTTTGAAATTACCATTACGCTTGTGGGGTCCATGGTTTTTGTCCAATTTAAAAAATTTCCAATATGGCGCTTAAAGAGCCTAAGCGCAATTCGTACACCCAATTTGGTCGGGATCGGTGCAGTAGTTGTTGAGATACACATATATGATATAAGAGGGCGGTGCCACCCCATTTTCATAAAATTTCTTGAAACACTACTTTCGACTAACTAACTGCGACAATTTTTATGCGATTGCGCATAATGTCAAATTATTACTTTTTCTGTGCGAAATTAAAGTCAGTAAATCAAATATGAAAACATGACTTGGCTTTTGAAAATCAGAGTTTCCGCTTAGTTTTTTATGTTCAAATGATGAATATATGTACTTAAATAGTACTCGAAAATATTGCCCAATTAGCTCGGTTTTGACACAAGTTATTTTCTTGCCAAACTCAATTCCTCCTTTTAAAATGAGGTACGTAATAAAATAGGTATGTTCCTACATATGTATGTACATAAATGGTTTCATCTAGCGATTAATTATGTCATTATCGATATTCCTAAATTGTAAAGACAAAATATTTACAACATGTCTCGCAGATATGCCTTGAGGATAGATTCCTAAAGCAGTTAGTCTTCATAAAACACTTTATTTTCACTTAAGCTTTCAGTACTCCCCAATCCTCCACCGAAAATATTTCTATTCAGAATGCTAATGTTGCTTTGTGACACATTTACAAAAACTGCTGGTAACTTCCTGAAAAAAACTACGAATGTTTTTGCAACTAATTTGCTAAAGAATGTACAAAGCTCTATTCACCTTGGACAAAAAGAAATTTCGAAATTGCAATCCGTAGGTTCTCTCAAGGATTTGCCTTTTTGCGAGTATCTTTTTAACATAGACATGGTTACACTCAGTATTGCCGCGACGTAATGAAAAATGTATCGTAAAAAAAGCAAAAAATTGATCAAATGTATCACGATTTTTTTTTAAGTATCAATGTATCAAGTTATAGAACCCTATTAAACAAGTAAGAGCAGCGCAGCTATGCCGAAGGCTTCATACTAGAGTCCGACCGATTTATCGGCATCGGATAGTATCGGCACAAAATTGAGCAGCGGGCATCGGTATTTTTTTGCCGTTTCTTTGGAATATCTTTTCATATGTTCAGGTGGAGCGACAGCCAACATTAAAAAAATATTTGCAGACAGCTGACAAAAATGAATTTTTTTGATTGAAGGTGTTTCAGGTTTTTCCATACAATAGTATGTTCGACAATTTTCTTTATATGGAGGACACTGCTAGCAAAAAAAAAATTGCCAAAAATTAACGGGATTTTAAAGCAGCTTTAAAATTGCACTTCATTTTACTAGAATTAAATGGTCTACAAAACTGCATACCAAAATTCTGATTAAAAAGCTGAAATGTTATTGCAAATAAGCTGAATTTTTCTAATTTTTGTACAAAGTTTGAAATCTGAATTTATATGGTGTTTGTCGGATACAAGCTAGACTTTTATAAAAAAAATAGTAAACATTAAATAAACAAAATATAAATGCCAAATGCCAAAACCGGTTAAAATATCGCAATTCTTATATTTTGTGGACCACTATACGTATGTACATACATTCCTAGCATATAAGTTCTTATGCACTGAGTGCAAAAGAGTGTGTTTTAGTACAAAACGAAATGAAATTTTATATTCCTTAATATTTATTGCTTAGGACCATATAAACAAGTGTTTTATTTATTGTACATAAATGTGATATATGTACATATATTTTTACACATACATATGTATCTACATATATTTATTTGTAATTTTTTATGAAATCGGCATCGACATGGGCCGATTCTTTCCCCATAAGCCGATTAATCGGCATCGGTACCTGAAAAATTTGATTGAGCGAATTTAAGTGTGTTAAATTCAACCCTCGAAGGACTTCAGGGATTCGGCACCTCCTCGACCCTCGTTTGCCGCGGAATTCAAGAGGAATTCCCGGCCCCCAAATCACCCCGTCCCGAACATATGGAGTTTTACTGCAAAACTCCTTTATTTTGGCAGCTAAAACCGATAAATTTCGTAAGCTATTTTATAAATAATAATACAAAGACTACTGAGAAAATCGTCAAAATCTATGCTGTATAAGCTTTACCTCCTATACCACTGATTTTTCGCTACCAGTTTTTGCGATATATCTCCTTTATGTAGGAAGCTAAACCCATTAAATTGTGTTATCGGTTTACATACCGATCACATAGCAGTGAAAATCACTTAGATTGGTGCTATATAAAGTATATCTTCCATACCTCTGATTGTTTAGATAGATTTTTTCATATATGTAACTCCTCTCTCGATGTATGCTGTGAATATATACATTTTTTCAAAAGCGGTAATCTGTTAAAGTAAAATTTACAGATGTTCAGAGTCCGGCCGATTCCAACTT
>NW_016157917.1:0-800 GCF_001687245.7 Rhagoletis zephyria
ATATTTACCAAAAAATAAGTGAAACATTCCTTAGTTAATTTAAGAGTCCAGTAACTTAAAAGAAATGTAATCAGAAAAAATCCCAGATTGACAATGTATGTATTTATAATAAAATAACAAATACGATGTCGTAGACCTTTGTTTTGACACAACTATTATTTTAGTTCAACTAAATTTGACTTTACACACAGGTGGCAACCCTCTTCAAAATATTTGTAAACTGTAACCTTCTTAAACCTCTGACTCCCATGATACCTATGTATTTCAATTACCTTTAAAAAGAAAAGAAAAATAAATAAACCCCTATTTTAAATCTACAGGTCAAGCTTTTTAATCTGACACCTCGTTTTCGAAAATCGAACTATTCGTGCGTATCTGAGGGCACTGACAAGAAATGAAAAGATGATTTTATGCATTAGCAAAAAACGCAAAAAATGAGCAGCTTTTTATTTTCTACTTTGGAAGCTAAAAAACCGTCCTATTAAATAAAGTAATAAATAAAATAATGTAAAAAAAACATATTTTTTAAAAACAAGATTTTATTTAACATGTTCAATCAAAGGAATAAAATAAAGTAGTGTATTAAAAGATTTTTTAGCAAGAAAATTTTGTCAAAACTGCACTAAAATGAATAAAATAAAATAAGTTAAGGTCTCGTTAAAGTTATTAAAAGCCATTTAGTGAAAGGAGTTCCTCAAACTCTAATGAAAATTACTAACAATTTGTACTAATTTACTTCGCTTTTAAAAAAGCTTGTCGGCGAATTCAGCATACATGCATAATTGGTTAGGTATGTATAT
>NW_016157917.1:7950-11473 GCF_001687245.7 Rhagoletis zephyria
GCAGAGCACACTTAAATTCCAGTCGTCGGGCATGCGTTCATCTGACCATATTCTGCACAAGAGTTGATGCATGCACCTTATCAACTCCTCGCCGCCGTACTTGAATAGCTCAGCTGGCAGGCTGTCAGCTCCAGCGGCTTTGTTGTTTTTCAGCCGCGTTATTGCTATACGTACCTCGTCATAGTCAGGCGGTGGAATGTCGACTCCGTCATCATCGACTGCGGGCTCGGGTTCTTCTTCTCCACAACTTTCCGTGCTGCTACCAGTTAGTAGGGCGGAAAAGTGTTCCCTCCATAATTTAAGTACGCTCTGGACATCAGTTACTAGGTCACCATTATTGTTCTTACAGGAGTGCACCCCGGTCTTTAAACCTTCCGTAAGTCTAACTCTCTGGTAAAATTTTCGGGCATTCCTCCTGTCGGCCAGCATTTCAGGCTCTTCGCACTCCACTTAGTCAACCAATTTAACAATCTTAAAATGAGATACGTCAAATCAAAGGTTATAAAAGTCTCCATAAACCATGTATACATCACTTTCCGATAGGACTGATAGTGTCTGAAAATTATTTAATCATTCCAGTTTTTTTTATTTTTTAATGAAGTAATTAAAACGGTCCCAGTTAAAATGATCTTAGTATTTTTTTTAATTTTCGCCTTACTTTTTTATCAAAATAGACTACTAAACCATCTACGAATATCAAAACCAGTTGGAGCAAATGAGTTCATACATATGTATGTACTAGGGATGTTGCGAATGTGGAATTTTAGACATCCGCGGATGCGAATATCTAACAGCTAACATCCGCGGATGCGAATGCGAATGCGGATGTTAAGTATTTTTAAACAACAATTAGAATCTAGCATAATGGCGAGATCGTTGTTTAAACAGCGCTTACTAGCCAAACTAGATGTGTCAGGCTTTTCTAAAGCTTTTTAAAAAGAGTTCTTCATTCTCATTCCTTTGGCTGTTTTCGAATTTTGGGAATCTGTAAATTCATCAGCGTATTTCGATTTTCGTTTTTGTAACTAATTTTTAATACTTTCTTCTGCGACTGGTTTGAACAATTTGTGCTTATAGCGAGCTAAATGGGTGGATGTTTAAATAAATTAAATATTATTTTCCAGGAATGTAAATTTAGAACAAAATTCTGTTTTCAAAGTCGGGGCTGTCAGCGGAATCGGATCAGAATATTATTATTTAAAAAAAAAAAAACCGTTTTTTATAAGCATTTGAATCTCTGATAGTTGCGTAATTCTTATCTCATTAAAGGTCAGACCTATAGTTTTTTAATTCTTTGTGCATCGATTCTCTTTATAGCCAGACGTTGACCATTTCTGCTGGAAATCCCTATTGAAGGAGCTTACTCTTTGACTTTAAATAGCAAAGAAGGGGCAGCTTTACCACAGAAGATTTTAGCCAAGGATCNCCCCGTTTTTTATAAGCATTTGAATCTCTGATAGTTGCGTAATTCTTATCTCATTAAAGGTCAGACCTAAAGTTTTTTAATTCTTTGTGCATCGATTCTCTTTATAGCCAGACGTTGACCATTTCTGCTGGAAATCCCTATTGAAGGAGCTTACTCTTTGACTTTAAATAGCAAAGAAGGGGCAGCTTTACCACAGAAGATTTTAGCCAAGGATCCAATGTACATTCCTACCAAAAAAATATTGCACGACAAGTAAACAAAATTACTGTTCTTTAAATTTTTACCAAAAATAAATTCCCCAAAGATCCCCATTTTAAATTATTGAAACGAATATATGTAACGTGAAAGGCAAATCACGAATATTTAGTTAAGAATTACAGTGCACACTTTCTTCTTTTGTGTCTAGTAGTTTTTTTAAGATTGGTCCAAAAAAATCATAATAAAGAAAGAAAGCAATGCAGGTTTTTTAAAGAAGAGAAAACAAAAAAATATTGTAAAAAGACAACGTTCTCTTTAACGTACGTCAAAGGTCAAGTAGAAGTTGGAACTTGTATGACTGCCCGGTTATATAGCTTAGGAAATAATATGGTTTAAGATATTTTTATCAAAGTTGATAAATATGACATTTGACCAGTTTTGTTACACAAATGCTCCCACGACCACAGGCAAAAGTATTGGCTATGTACAATTTGTCATTTTGTTTGCTATATATACGTTTTATCGGTGCACTTGCACAACATTCGCATTCGCAAAAGCGCCGCATTGATTATTGCGAATGCGAATGTTAAAATTAATGCGGAAGCTCCGCGATTGCGAATGCGAATGCGAATATTCGCAACAATCCTGGTATGTACATACAAACGTAAGTATGCTTACATGTAGGTACATGTGCGGATTTTGCATAATCGGAAGTAATAATCAATTGTACCGCATTTCCTCTTACTATGCATATGCCTAAATGTATGCAACCATCACAATAGCAAGTAAACACAGGGTGCTTCTAAGGAAACTATAAATTTTCTGCTGAAATACACATGCCCTTCGAAATTTTCTTGCTGGGCTATGCGTTACAGCTTCGCAAATTTTACCTCTACCGAAACCAAAGATGTATACACCAGGGATGAAAAATGGAAATTTCAGATTTTACCTAATATAATAAAATAAATGTATCTAAATGAGACAGATTGTACCTAAAAAAGTTTCAGCATTCATTTGAAGTTTTTTCTATACACTTTACTTAAAACATGAATATNAAAGTTTTTTTCTATACACTTTACTTAAAACATGAATACAAAAGATAGATGTACTTTAACCATGATTAGGTTTTTTTACCTGAGCCTATATCTATAGACTATATCTAGTCTAATGGGAATCGGAGAAGCGTTGTTTTTGTCTAATTTTGACTACAGACAAATATTAGCGAAAAAGACAAAAAACACACTTTGCGAAGTATACTTCTTCATCCAGCTTTTTAAATACCAACAGGAAGTCTGCTAATTTATCCGATTCCTTTTAATAGGTGCTGCAAGTCTAGAGAAAATAATCAAATTGCCGTAAGTTACCTCGAAAGCATTTTAAATATTTTTCCGGAAATCGAAAAGCAATATGGGTCAAATAGCTATAGTTCTCATCTAAAGAAAATATGAAATTTGAAGACATCCTAGACACTGGACTGTATGGGCGAATAAAGGCTTGTTTTCATTATGTCATATATTTACAAAAAATTTGTCGACATATTTTGACACAACTTTCTTTCCTTTATCTCTACCTAGATGATATTATGGGCCAGCTTAGAAATAGCCGCTTTAGCAGCACATGTACACGCCTGAAGGCCTATTCTGATCTAAATAAAACAAAAGACCATTTTTTAGTCCCATTTAATAATTTATTTTCACTCATTTGACCGCAAATGCCATTGGATTTTGGCTTATGAAAATAAGCGTTAAAATTAATAGAAAAAATTACGAATTTGAGGAGAGAGTGCAATGGGGTATACTAATATAATTTGTACAACAACAACAATTTACTTCGTTTTTAAATAAGTTTGTCGCGCGAATCGCAAACCGGCATTTAAATAACTGCATATATACATATAAC
>NW_016157917.1:11498-21930 GCF_001687245.7 Rhagoletis zephyria
TCGAAAAGCAATATGGGTCAAAGAGCTATAGTTCTCATCTAAAGAAAATATGAAATTTGAAGACATCCTAGACACTGGACTGTATGGGCGAATAAAGGCTTGTTTTCATTATATCATATATTTACAACAAAATTTGTCGACATATTTTGACACAACTTTCTTTCCTTTATCTCTACCTATGATGATATTATGGGCCAGCTTAGAAATAGCCGCTTTAGCAGCACATGTACACGCCTGAAGGCCTATTCTGATCTAAATAAAACAAAAGACCATTTTTTAGTCCCATTTAATAATTTATTTTCACTCATTTGACCGCAAATGCCATTGGATTTTGGCTTAGTGAAAATAAGCGTTAAAATTAATAGAAAAAATTACGAATTTGAGGAGAAAGTGCAATGGGGTATACTAATATAATTTGTACAACAACAACAATTTACTTCGTTTTTAAATAAGTTTGTCGCGCGAATCGCAAACCGGCATTTAAATAACTGCATATATACATATACATACATAACCAATTATGCATGTACGCTTAATTCGCCGGCAAGCTTTTTTAAAAAACGAAGTAAATCAGTACAAATTGTTAGTAATTTCCATTAGTGTTTGAGGAACTCCTTTCACTAAATGGCTTTTAATAACTTTAACGAGACCTTAACTTATTTTGTTTTATTCATTTTAGTGCAGTTTTGACAACATTTTCATGCTAAAAAATCTTTTGTTACACGACTTTATTTTATTCCTTTGATTGTACATGTTAAATAAAAGCTTGTTTTTAAAAAATATTTTTTTTTTTTACATTATTTTATTTTGAACTTTTTAGTTTTATTTTATATAACCAGGACATAATATTTTTATTAAGGGCTGACTCTCCATTTATGAGCGTAGTACATTTAATATAAGTGGCGTAAATCATTTCGATCATCTGTTTAGGCTGAGCAAAACACGTTGAGTTCAGGTAGCGAAGAAATTGTACGATGGAAAAATGGCGGATAGTTGGCAACTGTTGAACTGAGCGGAACTACTCAACTGTGCGTTTCTAGTACAAACAGTCTACGGTTAGACAATATGAACGCGCCCAATGTGTCACGAATTAGGAGCATAATCAGAAACAAATCGGTGTGTTATTTAATTTAAGCATTCAGATCAAGTACAAACCACACACGGTAGGTGCTCTACAGAAATTCGTAAAGAAATATCACAAGGTTAACAGCTGATTTATTCAAACTAATTTCCGGTATTTTCACAATGGAATCTATCATACCACTGCCTAAACTATCTTACGCCGGCAAATTACGCTCTGCTATCACTAGCAGTAGTAAACACGCTGTAAAGAAGCTGTTAAGCAGGGATCGCATTATTTGTGCATTTGTACAGATTTGTACATTTTGGCAGTCACAAAGTGGCGTTGTCTAGAAATAATGACTTTAGCTCAATAACAACTTTCAAACGACACCACTCTGTAACTATTAAAATGTACAAATCTTGTGATCCCTGCTTTAGATCAGTGCCCGCCAAACACTTTCCTGGGAAACGAACTATATTCGGCCTTTCACATGTACACAATCGGCTTCTTACACGTACACAATCCGAACGTCAACAGAAAGAGTAGAAGAGCAACAAATTTTATTTAGTTGCATGCAAACAATAGGCGAAGCAGGTTGATGACGCATTATTGTTCAATAAAGTAGGTACACTGAGCACAATGAATGAATATTCATTCAAAAATTTTATAACACAATTTTTCGTACATACACCCCTAGAAATAGGTATGTATATGGTACCAAGTCGTGCTTTTTCTTCATATTAAAAGAACTTTGTGAATTATGTATTTTTTTTTAATACCAGACTAGTCCTCAATTAAAACATACAATATGTTTTGTTATTTATCTTTTGATTTAATCGTTATTTTAAATTGTTCTTAAATGGCAAGTTTTTATTATGTTTTATTTCTACATGAAATCAACGAAATTTTCTTTTAATATTCAGAGTGCTCGAAGCACATTATCTTTTTTGCTCAGAAATCCACACTTAAATTATAAAAAAATAATAATAATTTTGTACAACACATAAAAAATTGTACCAACTTTTTCCTTTCTTAGGGCCGTTAACTTTCATTATATGTTTCTATGTTGTTTAGATCTAAAAAATAGAGCACAATGAAAAAACGGCAAAAAACATACCAAAGTTTTTATAATAAGTAATACAACACAGAAATTTTTTTCCGTGCATACTACTAATACATTCTCATTTTTTGTTTCATAACTAATACATTCTCATTTTAAGACTTTTCTCTTTTTGGCGGGCACTGCTTTAGATGAAGATAATGTAAAAGCTGCGAAAATGTAAAAATGTAAAGCTAAGTGCATAGTATACAATTAGGTTGTATGTTTGTTGAGTATGTGGAGATTCTTGTAAATTAGTTGAAATTTATACACACACATGTACATATACACAGCAGAAAGTTCATGCCAACATCGATGTCGTATGTATAGAATTCCTACTGGGTGTATATGTATGTTATGTACATACAAATGTATAGATATATGTATATCCATACATGAGCAAACATGCCACACGGAGTTATACCGTGCGATACCGTACCGCCGCTGCTTGTGCAAACCTTTATAATGCTTATTATAATATTTAACTTCTTCTGGCGGGGCGACATCTAGAGTCTTTTAATTGTGTCTCTTTGCTATGATGCCTACAACGAGGTTGATATCTAGACTAGGTTGATATCTAGAATTTGCCATAAATATCTTTGCTACATTTATAGTATAAATGGTGGTCTGGACATACAACAGTGCAAGTTGAGAAAAGCGTTGTAAAAAGCTGTTAAGTGAAGACCACACGATTTGTACATTTGTACGGATTTATACATTTTGGAATTTTGGAGGTGTTTAGAAATTTGAGTTCAGCTCAATAAAAGAATTTCCGAACAACACCACTCTGTACCTGCCAAAATGTACAAATGGAGTGATCCCTGCTTAAGATGAACACAAACATAGGGAGCTGCGAAAACGTTAAAATTTAAAGCTAACATAAGTGCATAGCATACATTTAGGTGTTATGTTTGTTCTGTATAAGGAGATTTTTGCAAATTATTTGGAAATTCATACACACTTATATTTATACGATAAGCATACCTGTTTTCGAACGAATTCTAGTATTGCAAGAATATATAGCATTCTGTGGAAACATATGTATGTAAGTTAACTACATACATATCGTCGATGTTTTTGCAAAACTGCCCATCGACCAGTGGCAAAGCCGCCTAAATAGCCATTGTGACAAAAACGAGATTTGGTAACCCTGAACTCTAGGCATCGAGATTTATGGATAAGAATCGTAAAATCGTTACTAACACAACAGATTTGTAAAATAACAGCTGGAGAAAATACTGTCAAGGCAATGCCTTCAAAGAAAAACCGTTTTTTCGCTCTAATAAAAAAATTGGAGTGCTAAAATAGGCGGTTTTGCAATTTGTCGAGGGGCGGTTTTGCATAAACATTGCCGATATGTATATCCGTACATATGTACTTATGTACGCCCTTAAAACGAATGCACGGGAAATTAAAATTTTTGTAACGTTGCTAGAGCACTTTTCAGATTTATGTCTATAACACCAAATTATTTGATTAACAAATTTTTGCGTAGAACGCTGAAACCGAATCGCAAACGCACTGCAGAGATTTTCACGCTGTCAAACGACAACAATTAACTAAGGGCCATTTGATATCCGGTTAACACAAACCGGAGGTAAAATGTCCATAATGACGTCTAGTAACTTTCGACTAAAGCTTAACTTATTTTATTTTATTCATTTTAGTGCAGTTTTAAAAATCTTTTGCTAAAAAAACTTTTTTACACAATTTTATTTTATTCCTTTGATTGTACATGTTAAATAAAAGCTTGTTTTTAAAAAATATTTTTTTTTTACATTGCACATTTTATTTTTATTTATATAATGAAAACAGCTCCTATAAAGATTTTATTTTGTTGCTTTAAATAGAAAAGTTCTTTAAATGTAAAGTCTATTTTAAAAGCATTTTCATCTAAACTAAGGGCCCATTGTTCAATGTATGGCTATAACCAGTACATCATTATCGAATATTTCGACATCATGCATATAACATGTGATCGAGAAAGCAGTTGTTGTATTTAACCGGAGCTTCTACCTTCGATTTGTGTTAATCAGACATTGAACAACGGGCCCTGAGGGCCAATTTCAAATTAATATTTAAACGGCATTAAGTTTAATTGTGGATTGCTGTTTAAATTCCACTTAGCTTTCGTTGAGTTTCAGATCAACTTCATTTCAATATGCCAAACAATTGGCAGCACTGCTGCTTGTTCCTTGAAATTGTTGTAAAATTTGCTGGTTTGTTTATATTTTGTGCTGAACCACTGTTTTTTTTGTGGGATTGATTAAACAACCTTCCAATCAATCTTGGTTGTTTGGTAGAAACCCAGGGTTGTATATCTCATATTTAAGTAGCCAATTTAAGTTCAGATTAAATGTATGATCTGTAAATGAATAGTGAAAGTTAATCAACAATCTCTACTTAAGTAGACCATCTGAAATTGGGCCTTAGCCTTTTGACCATTTCGGTATGTTAATTATAGGCAATTATTTTCCGTTTACCTTTACCATCCTATGGCACACGACTATGCAGCGTTATCTACATCACCTTAACAGTATACAGAAGAAACACATCGTACACAGGGCTGCCAACTTGGCTCAAAGCGTGCCATTTTTGGCGTATTTTACTTCAAGTGGCACTTAATTTTTCAATTTGACATTTTCGAAATATAGTAATATTTCAATACATTTTTGGGAAATCCTTTGCGTGTACTTCTTTTTGTCAAACAAAATTTTCTAATTGCTATGTATGTACACTTTTAAGTTGCATAAATATGAATTATGCGTGGCTTTTATTGTATCTCTGCATTTCCATAAGCTGTGTGAGGAAACCAAATAATGTAGTTCTTAACAGAAGTGCATAAAACTTAACAGTTTGGCAATTTAAACACTGTTGACGTTGACTTCGGGTAGACTCCTGACTAGCGCCTGAACTATACTTCTTATTTACTACCGCCGGCAGCTTTAACAATTTTTTTATAGTGGTTTTAAGTTCTTTGGCAAATTACGCTCTGTTAGCCATAAATTTTACTATGTTTGACCGAATTTGTATCAAGACCCCTGGACCATCTAGGGAATTAATTTATATTTAAAATTGCATTGTCATCGTGATTGGAACTATGCTGAAAATTTCAAGAATCTACCTTGTCGAGAAGTTAGTTTAAAATCGATTGGAAATTTCCGCGGGATGACCAAGTTTTATAAAAGCTTGTAATAAAAACAAGTGCAAGATCCACCTGCAAGCAGTAAAAATATATTTAGAGGATCGATGCATTGGTCCCTTTTTTATGGAGATAAACACATATACTCAAGCCTCTACTGGTGAGAAAAGAGTATTACCACACCAAATCAAGTAAGCCGAGAAGCTAAGACTTTCCGCATTGACAAAATTACTTCGCAAATTCAACGCGAAAAGACCGTTTCCGTGGCTTACAAAACAAAACTTTACCATAAAAAAGGCAGAAAGAGCGTTTCCGTGGCTTACAACGGAAAGTGAAGTAGTGTGTGTTAAAGAGCACCCGTGGCTATAACAGTGGGAATAATGAAAAGGTGGTAATTAAAAATAGTCCTATGAATTGTATAAGCACATATGATGTGTAAGTCGTTAAACAGAACGACTTTACGCACTATCTAATTACATATATTGCGGTCCAAAAGAACAATCAGCAATCAGCAATACGAAGCCATTTATTAAAATAAAATAAAAAAATATGGCACAAGCTGGTGAAGCTGTAAGAGCCAAAAATTTGGAAGAAAAAATTCAGGCACAAATAGCGCGATTTAGGAAATTGGCGAAATGTCCCAGAGATGAAATTTTCGAGGAAGAGGAGTATTTTTGAGACACTCAAAGGACTCTATAATAGATATACAAAAATTCAAATCAACATAAATATGGATTATACTTTCCAATGTCAGCCTAAGTATTTTGCTTGTCAGACCGAAATGCGAAAAATTGAGAGATTAGCTAAAGAAATTAATAACAAAAACCTAGAAGTGACAGTCTTTACTTCCAATAAAAAAATAGAGGTGGATGCCAAGAAGAATTAGTGCATCGTGCACCGACAGAAAAAGTGTCAGAGTAGCTGACACGGTGAAAATGCGTAAAGATGTCATGCAAGAATTCGTTTGTCCACCGGCAGGCCCACATGTTGGCAAAATGTGGGCCACAATAGGGATGGTCGCTGCCACAAAAACGTTGAAGAAAACACATGTTTGAAGAAATTACTAAGCAAGATGCTGATATTGAAGATGAGGCACCAGCTAGTGAAGTTGCGGAAGAATGTTTAGTGAAGCCTCTCTAACTCTACGAGCTCTGCTAAAGTTGCTGGCGATACTTCTGCTACTAATGATTCGGACACATTTACTGTTATACAAAAGGTAAATCGTGTCATGGCTAAATTGCTGCATCCAAATAACAATTTTGATACCAACCATTTGGAGAAATTAAATGCGCATGCTTGTGCGAGTTTTGAGTAGGGATGAAACGATACCATAGAAGTATCGATACCTGTTCTTGGAAGTAGCATCGAAAGAAAGTATCGATACCTACGAAATATCGGGCTAAAAATATCGTTACCTACTTATATCGATATTTGTACCTATATTAGAATTGAAATATGTTTATATTTGTTTGTATTAGAAAACGCTATCACATATGTGCCAAATTATCATTATTGATTTTAGATTAATCTTTTAGTTTTTTTAAGAAAAACTTCCAAGTTTTAAAACAAGTTTTACTAGGATGGACCCTCAAAAAACAAGAAAAGGTATAAAGTCCAATAAGTTGTTTTTAAAAAGTATACAGAATTTGCTTCTCTTTATGTACGTATTTTATTTGTTTGTATTTATTTCACACAAGTTAATTAATTAATAAAAAATATCTGTATTATAACACTGTTCAACAGCATTTTTGCAGAGTAACAGTGCTATATTTCTGGAAGAAGTTATCATGTATATCATTTTTAATGAGACGATAATAGGTCTTTCTTTGTACAAAGCAACCTTTTCTTCTACCTCAAAGCTCTATGTGGCTGCTCTAGAATTTGTACTTTTGGCATTTTGTCTGATGGCCTTGAAATACAAAAAGAAAGAAATTTAGACGCACATCAACTTCTTTCGGAAATATACCATGGTCATTCTGATAAAAATTAAGAGTATATACTAATTTGTAAAATTGTTTAAATAATACGTTAGGTACTATAAGCCGTCAATTGAAAAACTCGGATTTTGTCGCGCTGCCCAAAAAATAATTTTTCCAGATGCTTTCCAGTAAGTCGATTTCTTGATGATTGTGGCCCCAGCTTTTGAAAATAATCTCTCGCATGGTACGGAAGTCGCAACTATATGTAGATACATTCGCGCCTATTTGTATAACATTGGATAGGTTGATTTTAAATCCTCCCATTCCTCTAACGGATTGGATTTTAAAGAGCAGACGGGGTTTGATAAATAAAGCTACAACTCATCACCTTTTGTATGAATTTTACTGAAAAGACTTTAAATACACTCTAAAAATTTTGTTTATTTGAGAGAGGTAACCAGTTTCCTCTTTGATGTATGCAAATTTGCAAGCCGTGTAATAAAATTAATCATTGCCTGTTTACATTTACACATAAAATGTTTAAAATAAAGTAATGTTTATTATTAGTAGGAAATGTATTTGTAGTTTGAACATTTTTGCAATTTTAAACATTCTACGTATGTGTATTTATGTGTATATTTTAAAGATCTCAAGTTCAAAAACAAATACTGAACATCCTATACGTATATTTATACAGAGTCTTGTTGAAAAATAGATACTTTTCAGTAGTAATTTTACATGCTCTTTTTAGAGTGTACTTGCTATTTATTATATTTACTTTGCAAAATACTTATGCACAAAAAATGTACTTTATAAATTGAAATTAAAAATGTTTGATTTTATGCACATGTATTCCAAGTCCTTAGCATGGGTTCAATTATGTCTTTTTCATGAAAATGTTTCGTTTTCTTACAAGTTATGTGATGTATATGTAAAAAAAGAAAATTGGATACATTTGGATACATTTTTGGCTTGGTCAGGGATACATTTTCTTGAGACGGCGCGGCAACACTGTATATGAGCAGCGGTGATCACTACCACAAGTAAACGCGAGATGAAAGTATGATTGTGTTAGTGTCCCAATTATGTTTGAATCAGGGATGAAAAATGGAAATTACAGATTGTACCTAATATCACAAAATAAATGTATCTAAATGAGACAGATTGTACCTAAAAAAGTTACATCATTCATCATTCATTTGTAGTTTTTTTTTATAAATTTTATTTAAAACATGAATACAACAGATATATGTACTTTAAACATGATTAGGTTTTTCAACTGAGCCTATATCTATAGACTATAGTCTAATAGGAATCGGAGAAGCATTGTTTTTGTCTAATTTTGACTACTGAAAAATATTGGCGAAAAAGACAAATAAACACACTTTGCGAAGAATACTTCTTTATCCAGCTTTTTATAAAACAACAGGAAGTCTGATAATTTATCCGATTCCTTTTAATAGGTGCAGCAAATCTAGAGAATGTTATGAATGTGCCGTAAGTAACTTCTAAAGCATTTTAAATATATTTACAGAAATCAAAAAGCGAGTATGGGTCAAATAGCTGTAGTTCTCATCTAAAAATATGAAATTTGAAGACATTATAGACACTGGACTGTATGGATGAATAAAGGCTGGTTTTCACAATGTAATATTTTGACAACAACATTTTTTGACTTATTTTGACACAACTATCTTTCCTTTATCCCGACCTTTATCGATTATATTATGGGCCAAAAACTTACAAGTAGCCGCCTTAGCAGCGCTTGTACACGCCTGAAGGCCTATTCTGATCTAAATCAAACCAAAGACCATTTTTTAGTCCCATTTGACAATGAGGGCCTATTCGGATCTAAATCAAACCAAGGCCAGTTTTTAGTCCCATTTCACTCATTTGACCGCAAATGCCACTGAATTTGACTTAGTGAAAATAAGCGTTAAAATTAATAGAAAAAAATTACGAAGCTAAGTAAAGTGTTAATTTTTCGTAGTGCCTGCTCTAAATGCAATGTAAAATGTTTAAGATAATACATAATATGGTTTTTTTTTAATGTCTTCCTTTTGACCACTTTTCTCTAGAATTGGTTATTCTTCAAAATGAAAGCGAAACTTCTCCCGTACCTACAAGTAAATATATTATCACGGTAAAGGAAAAAAACTAATAATGCATCTGATCAAAGATGATCCTACCTAAAATCTAGTGACTGTACCTAATGTACCTTTAAGTCATCAAACGTCGGAAAAAGGTACAATTGTACCTACTTTTTCATCCCTGGTTTGAATGATTTTGCGTTCACTTTGTTATGCTCTCGCTTGTAATGCTTACGCTCTTTTAGCAGGCGCTCACTCTCTGTCCATGCTTGTCACGGTGGAGAGAATACAGAAGGTGGCGCCGATGGCAATACCGCTAATCGGCTCTCAGTGAATTTGACAGAGTCAGCTGTTTTGCTGACGTCACAGTCGAGATGACAGCAGAAGTGATGTGCTGAGCCAATACTTTTAAGTATCCAATACTTTCGATAGTCGGTACCGAAAAATTTAGGTTTCGATTAAAAGCGCCCATAGGCCAAAAATATGGAAAAAACCGGTCTCGCCTATCAAAACCCGAATGTAGGAGCCAATAGAGCTTTTAATACTGATTCAAATGAAAGATGTATATATGTCGGTTCGAGGCCATAATACAGAAAAACTCTTACTTGTTTGAAGCATTTTTTTCAGCTGAATGGGACGATAACATTTTTGTAGGCAGATTCTGTAACCAATTAGCGACATACCAGTAACCAGTTAGCAACAATTTTCGAATCGGTATCGGTTTTGTTGACGTATGATATGTGTTCGTTGCAGAGCTGAGCCACTTGTTCCTTACCTCGGGTGTTACAAGTAATTCTCAGCAATGCTTGAACTACAAATACTCTTATTTTAAAATTCTCTACCCCTTACCACTCGTAGGGGGAAGTAGAGTCTAATAAAATAAGAGGTTATACTTTCAATAATAAAAGTTTTACCCCTTACCGCTGGTGGGGGGAAGTATATCTTTAATAAAGAAAGGAGAATCAAAATTGTTAAATGCTTTACCCCCTACCTCTGGTGGGGAAGTAAAGCATACAAAATAAAATAGAGAAGAAGAGTGTTAGGTGAGAGTCTTTACGATTCTGATCTGTTTATTAAATATTTTCCTTTTATATACAAATTCTAATTCTATTTTGGATT
>NW_016157917.1:21955-24101 GCF_001687245.7 Rhagoletis zephyria
TAAAATCTAGTGACTGTACCTAATGTACCTTTAAGTCATCAAACGTCGGAAAAAGGTACAATTGTACCTACTTTTTCATCCCTGGTTTGAATGATTTTGCGTTCACTTTGTTATGCTCTCGCTTGTAATGCTTACGCTCTTTTAGCAGGCGCTCACTCTCTGTCCATGCTTGTCACGGTGGAGAGAATACAGAAGGTGGCGCCGATGGCAATACCGCTAATCGGCTCTCAGTGAATTTGACAGAGTCAGCTGTTTTGCTGACGTCACAGTCGANTATAGACACTGGACTGTATGGATGAATAAAGGCTGGTTTTCACAATGTAATATTTTGACAACAACATTTTTTGACTTATTTTGACACAACTATCTTTCCTTTATCCCGACCTTTATCGATTATATTATGGGCCAAAAACTTACAAGTAGCCGCCTTAGCAGCGCTTGTACACGCCTGAAGGCCTATTCTGATCTAAATCAAACCAAAGACCATTTTTTAGTCCCATTTGACAATGAGGGCCTATTCGGATCTAAATCAAACCAAGGCCAGTTTTTAGTCCCATTTCACTCATTTGACCGCAAATGCCACTGAATTTGACTTAGTGAAAATAAGCGTTAAAATTAATAGAAAAAAATTACGAAGCTAAGTAAAGTGTTAATTTTTCGTAGTGCCTGCTCTAAATGCAATGTAAAATGTTTAAGATAATACATAATATGGTTTTTTTTAAATGTCTTCCTTTTGACCACTTTTCTCTAGAATTGGTTATTCTTCAAAATGAAAGCGAAACTTCTCCCGTACCTACAAGTAAATATATTAGCACGGTAAAGGAAAAAAACTAATAATGCATCTGATCAAAGATGATCCTACCTAAAATCTAGTGACTGTACCTAATGTACCTTTAAGTCATCAAACGTCGGAAAAAGGTACAATTGTACCTACTTTTTCATCCCTGGTTTGAATGATTTTGCGTTCACTTTGTTATGCTCTCGCTTGTAATGCTTACGCTCTTTTAGCAGGCGCTCACTCTCTGTCCATGCTTGTCACGGTGGAGAGAATACAGAAGGTGGCGCCGATGGCAATACCGCTAATCGGCTCTCAGTGAATTTGACAGAGTCAGCTGTTTTGCTGACGTCACAGTCGAGATGACAGCAGAAGTGATGTGCTGAGCCAATACTTTTAAGTATCCAATACTTTCGATAGTCGGTACCGAAAAATTTAGGTTTCGATTAAAAGCGCACATAGGCCAAAAATATGGAAAAAACCGGTCTCGCCTATCAAAACCCGAATGTAGGAGCCAATAGAGCTTTTAATACTGATTCAAATGAAAGATGTATATATGTCGGTTCGAGGCCATAATACAGAAAAACTCTTACTTGTTTGAAGCATTTTTTTCAGCTGAATGGGACGATAACATTTTTGTAGGCAGATTCTGTAACCAATTAGCGACATACCAGTAACCAGTTAGCAACAATTTTCGAATCGGTATCGGTTTTGTTGACGTATGATATGTGTTCGTTGCAGAGCTGAGCCACTTGTTCCTTACCTCGGGTGTTACAAGTAATTCTCAGCAATGCTTGAACTACAAATACTCTTATTTTAAAATTCTCTACCCCTTACCACTCGTAGGGGGAAGTAGAGTCTAATAAAATAAGAGGTTATTACTTTCAATAATAAAAGTTTTACCCCTTACCGCTGGTGGGGGGAAGTATATCTTTAATAAAGAAAGGAGAATCAAAATTGTTAAATGCTTTACCCCCTACCTCTGGTGGGGAAGTAAAGCATACAAAATAAAATAGAGAAGAAGAGTGTTAGGTGAGAGTCTTTACGATTCTGATCTGTTTATTAAATATTTTCCTTTTATATACAAATTCTAATTCTATTTTGGATTGGAGTGCAATGGGGTATAGTCGTTGCGCTGGGTATGCAGTTACAGTTGCATGGCTATACTCAATCCCGACTCTTGCGTCCTCGTTCGCGCACTCTGGGCAACGTGAGCAACCCATGTGCGAGATGCGGTAACCAATCCGAGTGGAGCCTTGGGTCACGGCAGANCCCACTCCAACTTATTCGGTTTAAGGCTCACTGAAGTCTGCAGCGTCTGTTCACCAGTAGGTGCGGTTGCAAGCGGGTGTCTGCTTGGAGCAAGCGGCT
>NW_016157917.1:24126-37721 GCF_001687245.7 Rhagoletis zephyria
ACACTCCTCATCGTACCAGCTGTTCTTTCGGGCTCGCTGAGATCCGACTACTTCTTCGGCGGCGGTACTTAATGAGCGAGAAATGTGGTTCCACTGCTCGCATATGTCGGTTTGTTGAAGAGTTCTCTCTGAGAGCAGGTGTGAGAGTCGAGTAGCGAAAGCGCTGGCTGTCTGTTGCGATTGCAGCTTTTCGACGTTAAGCTTTCCTTGCATATTTGGGCGCACATTTTTTGCTGCACAGAGGCGGGTGCGTATCTTGGCTGCAAAAAGATAGTGGTCCGAGTCGTTGTTTGGGCCTCGGAGTGTGCGTACGTCTAAAACACTGGAAGCGTGCCTTCCGTCTATCACAACATGATCGACTTGGTTTCTCGTTTTTCGATCCGGAGTCAGCCACGTAGCTTGATGGATCTTTTTATGCTTGAACCTAGTACTGTATACTACCATGTTTCGGGCCCAGGCGAAGTCGATCAGCCTCAATCCGTTGTCGGACGTTTCGTCGTGGAGGCTGAATTTTCCGACGGTGGTTCCAAAGATCCCTTCCTTGCCCACCCTGGCATTGAAGTCGCCAAGCACGATTTTGATATCATGACGGGGACAGCGCTCGTATGTGCGCTCCAAGCGCTCATAGAAGAGATCCTTGGATACCTCATCCTTATCTTCCGTCGGGGGATGGGCGCAGATGAGCGAGATGTTGAAGAATCTCGCTTTGACGCGGATTGTGGCTAGACGCTCGTCCACCGGGGTGAACGACAGTACTCGGCGACGGAGTCTCTCTCCCACCACAAATCCAACACCGAATTTGCGCTCCTTTACATGGTAGCTGTAGTAGACGTCGCAAGGCCCCAGACATTGCTTGCCTTGCCCCGTCCAACGCATTTCTTGGATGGCGGTGATGTCAGCTTTTGTCCTTACGAGGACATCAACCAGCCGGGCAGAGGCACCTTCCCCATTAAGGGTCCGGACATTCCAGGTGCATGCCCTCAAATCGTAGTCCTTTAAACGTTTGCCGTGGTCGTCATCATAAGGGGGGGTCTCATCCGAGGCTTTGCCTTGCTTCTTCACTGGAAGTGGTTTTTACGTGGCGGGTCCCCGGCCCAGCGCACAACCCATTGCTGGGACGGGGGTGGTTTCGCAACCAAATACACGTTTATATAGCACCTTTACGCGTTGGCGACGGCGAGTACCGCAGACGATGGAATGATGAGCTGTATGAGCTTTACAACGATATGGACATAGTGCAGCGAATTAAAATACAGCGGCTCCGCTGGCTTGGTCATGTCGTTCGAATGGACACCGACGCTCCAGCTCTGAAAGTATTCAACTCGGAACCCGCTGGTTGTAGCAGAGGAAGAGGGGGCCCCCACTGCGATGGAAAGATCAGGTGGAGAAGGGCTTGGCTTCACTTGGCGTTTCCAATTGGCGTCAGTTGGCACAGAGGAGAAACGACTGGCGTGCATTGCTGAACTCGGCCAAAATCGCTTAAGCGGTTACAGCGCCTAAAAAGAAGAAGAAGAATTCTATTTTCTTTAACTAATTGTAAATACATACATATGTGTGTGTGTATGTACATGTTGTTTTGGTATGTACTATTTACAAACAACCGCTTTGGTCTTATCATAATTTAAATTTTAATGCTTGCATTTGCGTCGGCTATATGTATACATGCAAATAATATCAATGCATTTTCTAATACATGTATGTGTGTATGCATTTGTATGCGCGAACATTAGATTAAAAGAGATCAACGCATTGATATCTTATTTCGGTTGTGTACAAAATATTGACAGTGAAATGTGTTACAATTTATGGGTTTTTGTTAATTTCTCATGTTTATGTATTTTACTTTTCTTCTATTCTAAAGTGGACTGTATTTTCTGTGTGTCAATAAGTATTATTGTACGTATATTTTTTTTATGTTCAGTTTTATTACCCTGCCAGATGTATGCATACATGTTCAAAGATGTTTGAACAATATGAATATGAAATATTTTTATTTTTGATTTGTACCTTGGATCGACTAGGGTTAAGACTGATAAAATAATATTTCTCTTTTGCGATAAGTTCAAGTGTTTTAGCCGATATCATATCAATTAGTAATGAAAGTTTTTCTAAACTTGAAATGCATATAATGGCGAAGGTTTAATGTAAAGAATCAGTATCGGGTACCGATAAGGAAGTATTGGGTACCGAAACCTTTTTTAAGTATTGGATACCGACAATTCAGCACATCACTAGACAGCAGTTTTATTTGCCGCTGTCGGTTGTCAACTATACGGTGCAGTGTTGATATTTCAGATTTTTATATTGTACTCAAGAATGATAGAATACAAGATTGCGCCGTCCTGGGCGTTGACATTTGTGTACCACAAGTAAACAAAGAATAGAGCGAAAAGAAGAACGAGTTGAAACAGCCAAAGCAGTTCACTTTACTGCGAAAAACGTGTTTTAATTTTGCTAAATGCGAAAATATTGCATTTTTCACCTAATCTATTAGAGAACAGTGAACATTGTAGTGCACTCCATTGCTTTGCAATTGAGGCTGCTTCAGCAAACGTTTTAGTGCACTCCATTGCTTTGCAATTAAGGCTGCTGCAGAAAACTGCAGCAGCATCTCTGCGGGACTGATTAGTTAACTTGCTAATGGAGGCTGCGTGGAGCAGAAACAAAATCATTGTGAGGAAATGCTGTTAATATAATAATAGAGAAACATTTCGGGAACGGCTTTGCCGTGCCCTATGTACACAAAATGCAGCGATTCGTCCCAGCGCTACACTTGCATCTACGCTTCTTGCATCTTGACGGTTGTCGCAATTTAACACACAGCACTTCATTTTATTAGTTTTTACGCAGTCTTCAACTCAAAAATCACTCACAATTGCAAATTAACACGATTTAAACTGATTTTTCACTTCAAATTTCTCTTTCGCTGATTTGTAAACAAAGGTTTATTTACAAGTTACCACAACTGTCAAAATCGGCAAAACCAAAGTAGCGGTACCACTGACAGTGCCACCTTTGTTCGCACCGTGTATTGTACTAAATTAATGAAAAAAGTGTAAGTTTTTGAACTTAATTGTACTTTTCGCCATTTCCATCGACACCATTGCCTCTATTTTTCGCTTATCCGAAAAAAACATTTATTTTGTCTACTGCAGGGTGTTTATTGTTCAATTCTTTGTACAGCTTCAGTTGTTGTAGGCTTAATTTAACGTAACTTATCATTTTGATCTCTTCATTATATTCCAAATTTATAAAACTACACCCCCCTCCGATAAAATAATATAGTCACTCGGTTTGGGCTATTTATTTTATTTTTCTTAAATAAATTTTAATTTTTTTTTTTAGAAAAGTATAGCTTATTGTCTAACAAAAATAAACCCACATTTCAAAATTAAAAAAAAATATCTAACATTCGTTATATGGAAGAAAATGAAAAAATGTTTACCCACAAAATTTTTACAAATTCTGGATTTATCTTTATGGTTTCTATCAGACAATGAGCTATAATTTTATAAAAATATAATTAAAATTAATTTGAAAAATAATAATAATGTCGCGGGTTGTATATTCAAAGATGAAATCAATAACGATAAAAAATTAATAGATCAGTTTATATTAATGAAAATAAATCACATAAAATGAGACGACTAGATTTTTTCAATACTTAGTGATATTTCACCCGCCGGTGATAAAAAAAATGCAATCACCATAACGCTCATCATTAATACTGCGATTCACAATCTCGTTTACACTTAAAATTGCAATTCACAATTTCATTTTGAAATATGAAATATAGGTATGCCGTACTTGAAAATTTCGTTTGCGTTCTCCTTTCTTTCTCGCAAGCGAGATGAAATTTTGTTGACTGGGCATTTAAAAGCATACTTTTTCACGAAATTACAAACACATTCACATTTTAAAACATCTGGAATCCGCCACTCGATTTTATTATTTTAAATAGTCATTAACTCTTTCTAAATTTTTCTTTTTCCTTTTTTGAAAATTAATAGTTCCAAGCTACTAAACTTACAGATGAAATCAAGCAAAATATCGCAAACCACTGCGTGCAATTATCATTAAAGTTAAAATGCCTTGGTTAAAATTAATAAAAAGTTATTTCAATCTTTCTTTACCGGGACAATTGTTACATCGGTGGGCGACGACCAATTGCAGAACTTCAGACAGAGCAATATTTTTCGATCGGGCTCAAATCGGGCGATTGTGAGGGCCTATTCACGAATTCAAGTGTATTTGCAAAGGTGCTGTAGCTCACCAATGTAACAATCCTGTCGATAAAAAGGTAAAATATAACTTTTAATTTGCTATTAAAAACCCCACCCCCTTTCTTTTTGAAGAGTAAATTTGTAGATGCAACAAAACAGAGCAGATTAGAGGACTAGGTTTCAAATTATTTCGACAAAACGGAACGAATCTACTCCTATCGGAGTAAAGTCCGAACGATGGCTTATTGTGTATATGAGCAAAATTTAAGGCCCGTCCACATAGAACTTCGGCGTTGCGTTGGCGTTGGCGTCGCTACAACAGCTGACTATGAATACATGAAATCAAATGCAGCCGTCCACATAGCCAAAATTCGACAACGCTCACGCCAACACAAAACGAAAAGATGGCCAACTCTCAACTTTTCACGTGCGTCGCTCGTGAGCTGTTGCAAATAAATAAAATTATGTGAAATATTTTTCCTTTTTAATCAAGTGCGGGCAAGAAATATCGTTTTTAATGCAATTATTGATACGAAATATTAATTTATCTGTGGTTAGTATGTTAATTTAGTGGCCCAAGCATTCGCTGCCAAGCGTTCATTGTAGCAAGCATACTCTTAACATGAGTTCTGTCAAACCAACGCCAACGCCAAAGCCAACGCGAAAGTTCTATGTGGACCGGCCTTTACGCTCTTTGTTTGGTGCACAAAGTCAGTATTGCCGCAGCCACATAGCCACAATATATACATTAATAAACCTTTTCGCAGTTTCGCATTTGGTCCCCGAGGAGTACTTTTGGGTTGTGTGCAGCGCNATGAGTTCTGTCAAACCAACGCCAACGCCAAAGCCAACGCGAAAGTTCTATGTGGACCGGCCTTTACGCTCTTTGTTTGGTGCACAAAGTCAGTATTGCCGCAGCCACATAGCAGTTTCGCATTTGGTCCCCGAGGAGTACTTTTGGGTTGTGTGCAGCGCTTTCGTTTTGCGCGCACTGTGGCGAATTTCGCCTCATGATTAGAAATAGTTCATTTCGAGGATAAAATATACATAATTATGTGTTATTTATGAACAAAATGTAGGTTAAGTATAATATTCATCTTTAATGTATGCCGATATTCATGCTTAATGAAAAATAATATCAATAGTTAAGTACATAATTAACGCTTGTGTTTTATAAACTGGAAAACTCAAATCGTAATTATAGCATTGAATGGAGTTTTCTTAAATGTAAGTTTAAAATAAAAAAAAGTCCATTGTAAGATTATATTTTTACGAAGAACGTAAATTTTGTGAATTTATCAAGCCAAATTCTAAATTTCCGAATACATTTAAGTCTTTATTTAAAAAAAAAAACACGGTATGTATAGCTATACAGACCCCAATGCCTGTCAGCACATCCGCCCAGACAGTCCATTAAGCACACCCAAGTTGGAGTGGTCTACAAGCTACAAGCGTTTTCAGCATTTAACAGTTCATTATCATGTACGGTGTAATTTAACAAATTATACACTGAACTATGATAATCTGTACTAGTATCTATAATAATAGACAATAATTAGCAATGTTTTTCACTTTTGCAATTAGTTTCGGGCACTATTACACAGTCATGACTAGTGTCACTCTGCCATAGTACGGTTGTTGCTCCCTTTTATACCACAGTAATTTTGTATACAACTCTGAATCAACAAAATTCCTGCTCCTTCTCATTAACAACCCTGATCAGATTTTACCCCGGAGGAGTACTCAAAAAGGTTTATTACTGTATATACTGTGGCCGTACTGCGATGAACATGATGTCGGTGGAGATATAAATAATTTTTTCGCAACTTTTCATACCTTTCCTCCCGTAAACTGTTTTTCCCTTTCTCTAGCCCGCGTTCGCACTTCCGATGCTGCGCGAGCGAAAAAGTGTCCACGTCTGCTTTACTCACTGCTGGCGCCAAGAGCGTGTTGGCAGGCTAGTCGTGAGCAGTGCACGGACATCCAAAAAATTAATATTGGTAGATTTTGCATACAAAAATTGGTAGATTTTTTTAAAAGAAAAATTATTGTATAGTTTTTACTCATTTAGGATAAATGAAAGCTAATTCAGGTAAGATGGTGTTACCAAAGCAGCTAAATTTTCGCCTTGGGGATTTTTAATGTCAAAATGATGTATTTGTTGTAATTCTTATTGTCATTATGGGTAAAATTTGTTAGTGGAATTTTTGTTTTTGTACTTTTGCTCCTTATTATATGAATTCGGCTTGGAATAAATTGTTATTTTTTTATAAAACAATAAAATATTCAACAAAAAAGGTATAAATATGTAGTACATAAAAGTGGGCCCAAATCATGGCATCCGTGATCGAATGAAACACGATTCAAATCGAATGAAACAAAATGACAGCTGTTTTCTCTCTAATACATTTTGAACTGAAAAAGCGAATTCGCTACCAAAAGCTGTAAAGAAAATTCCGATTCGAATATGATTAGATCCCGGATGTCTTGATTCTGGCCCTGTTTTACAATAAAACAAACTATTACTCTGCACTTCAAAATTGTTTGATTAAAATTAGTTTTGAAATGATTTAAGTTTGCACATCATTCCTTTGGCAGTCTCCCACAAAAAACGTATTGCAAACGAGAAATATTTCCATAAACAGTTGGTTATGGTCAAAGTTAACTCCTCATGTTTATTTTAGGTATGTTCCAGGATAAAATATGTATACTAGGGCGGGTCGAAAATGTAATTTTTCTCAAATCCCTTGGTAATAGTGAAAATATATTGTATCATGAAGTCCAAAACAAGCCTGCAAAATATTAGTATTTTATTTTAATTGTGAGAGCCCGCGCATCGACCACCAAGTGACCCACAGCACACTAGTCGAATAAGACCAATTCTTGTTAAAAATTCTGGGTTCAGTAAAAAGGGTTGGTGCATATTATTAGATAATGAATCCGTTATCGCAAAATATAAAGTCAAATATCATTTCTCGCAGCACTTTAGCTTATCGTTAATCTCAAACTTATCTATTTTCAAGAAAATTTTAATTGTTCTCTTAATAATTGCGCTGGCCTATAGTCAAAAGATGTAAAGAACAGCATTAATATTGCTGGCGTGCATTTATATCGCTAGTTCCAAAAATTCTAATCTTTTTTTAATATTAGCTATGGTTTGCGAATTTTTGCAAATTTAGGAACAATTTCGGTTGCTCTAACAGAATAGCCATTATTTTCCATCATCGCGGAAAATTTTGTTTATGCAAATGAGTATGGAAACACTGAACAGGCACAACTTCTAGAAACACTAATTAGTTTACTTATGTTTATGCATACAATTTAAAAATTGCAAATACAGCAAAATGACAAAAAAAAGTGTTTACAATTTTTTTTATTTTAAAATAATTGGTTTATAATCTGAACGATTTTCATTATATTATTATCATAAATCAGTAACATTAAGTCTCGCCTTCAATTTGGTAATTATTAAGTATCGACCGAGTAACATTTACCAAAGTTATATCGAAAAACTTAAGTGGATTTCCAGTTTATTTCTAAAAAAATTCTCTTCAATTGTATAAATATCTTCTAAATGAAAGAACCGGATTACAGAAAACTGTGCCAGGGAGTGACTTTTTTCGTTCAAGCTGAGTGCAAAGCAATATCGTCCAATTGGTGAGTCCTCAAAAGGATTTCCCAGGATATGTTAAATACTATTGCATTTACCTACAGACACTTTTTCACATAATGGAATTAACTAAAATATTTTTGTATATCTAAACACTTATTGCACGTCCCCTTCTTTTATATAACGGCAATGCGAAAAATGTGACTCTTCGGCGCCTAATGAAACCATTCCGTACCAGTTTTCCAGACTGCATAAATGGACTTAAAATGGGTATTTCTCACCCTAATTCAAACGATTCCTAATCTTTGACAATATATTCATTCACCACAATCTTGAAAACTGACCAAACCGGCGTGACCAAGTCCATGGTCATTTTGATATTATATAAACATCCAAAAACATTAAAACGTTTGAAAAATATCGTCTCACTTTTTGGTATTTTTCACTTGGCTGCTGAAATAATGAAGAATTGAAAATTCATATGGGAAAATTATAGTTTTTGTAAGTTTTATCTTAATATCTTAAAAACGCGTAGACTTATTTGAAAAATGATAAATGAACGTGAGGTACTAAATTTAATAGCCCTTAGTTTGATATATCGTCCTGTTTATAACAATAACGCATTCCATAGATATTACAAGCCAAAGTTTCATTTTCAAAATTCATACACTTTGATTCAATTGCGCGGGCTAAAGATACGTTTTAAATTAATCTTTCTTGGCTAATAACAATTGGCTTAGACCTAAGACATCATAAAATTACTATTACAATGCGGTCAAATGACTTTTATTTTCCCCCAAACAAAATCGACCCAGCCTAATGTATACACGGTGTTCATTTAAATCTCTTTGCTTTCTTTCGGGAAAATATTGGTAGATTTTTAGCCTTTGTTGGTAGAAACGGTAGAAAATAAAAAACAGTTAAAACGTTGGTAGATCTACCAATAAAGTGGTAAAGTCCGTGCACTGGTTGTGAGTAATGTGCATGCGTTCGTATGTATGTACATGGGTTGTTGCGAATATTAGCATTCGCAACCGCGGAACTTCCGCATAAATTTTAACATTCGCATCCGCTTTGGCATTCGCAATAATCAATGCGGAGCTTTTGCGAATGCGAACATTGTACAAGTTCCTCAAAAAATATATCGAACACATTGAGCGCATGGAATGGAACAAGAAAACGGATTTGATGGCTTATGGTACCGACAGCGGTGACTAATTAATCTTGACTGCCTGCAACTAGGAAAAGCCAAGCTCAGCTAACTAATAAAAAAACTAATTACAAGCTATTCATTGCAGGTGAACCTTTCCAAGAGGTCACCCGGGAATTAAGCAAATCTGATACCTTTATCGTCCGTGATTCCACTAATTGAAATTATTATAAACAAGTAAGAAAGTCTAAGTTCGGGCAGAGCCGTACATTAGATACCCGGCGCAAGTATTAAATATATGTTTCACACCTTTCCGAAAGATACCGATGCATGGTAAGCCGGGGTGTATCACTTTTGAGTAAATTAGCGTCCTTAAATTTCGAAATTTTGAAGTTTCATGCCGTAAACAGAATTGCAGCGGATAGCGGGTAACGGGCCGACGGGTGGCGAACAGCTGATCCATTCCAGTCGGGAAATTACGGACGGGTAAACACAATTGCGACGGGAACGGTAAACACTATTGCGCCGGAACGGTTTTTAGTTGACATTTTGTGGTTTATAATAAAATTAATTTTGTAGTAAAATCTTTTCGTTTTCGTTTGTTTTAATTGTGAGTGCATGCAAGAATGTCCAATATTGAAAGATTGTTGCGGATAATAAAAATTATGTGCATAATGAGCACAATGTACGAGATGTACATCGAGGCGAGCAAGCGGTTGAAAAGGAGGTGGTGGGTGCGTCCTGCAAACCTCACCAGGAATGAGTTTGGGTTCCATGGAACATGTTTTCAACAACTTAAGCTGGAGGACGAGGAGCACTTTTTCAAAGCCACTAGGATGAGTGTTCCCAAGTTTCAAACTCTTTTGACATTGATAAAAGAAAGACTACAGCGTTTTTCAAGAAGAGCGCCAATAAATGAAGAAACTCGCTTGGCACTGACACTGGTGTAAGTAATCTTAGTCACGAATGCAACGTAATGGTTCAATAAAAATGTGTCCATTTTAGCTACTTATCGCAAGGATGCAGCCCACAATACCTCTCCTGGTCGCACAAAATGGGGGTATCGACAGTAAGGGAGATAGTTTACGATACTTGCAATGCCTTATGGACAGAACTGCATGACGTCTACGTCGCTCAGCCCCATGAGCATGAATGGAAACAAATATCAGACAGGTTTGTAGTGACCATCTAGGCTTCCATGTTGAAGTTGAATCTTTTGTTTTGTATTCGTAAAGGTTTTACTTTAAAACGGGAATGCCGAATTGTTATGGAGCGGTCGATGGCAAACATATAAAAATAGTTTGCCCGGCACGCAGCGGATCGTTGTTTTACAATTATAAAAATACGTATAGTATCGTGCTAATGGCAGCCTGCGATTCCAACTACACGTTTACTTTTGTGGACGTGGGTGCGATGGGAAGCGAGAGTGATGGTGGAATTTTTTCACGTAGTTCATTTGGCAAAATGATTTTAAGAGGACTCTTAAATATTCCGCCAGATAATGCAATTCCTGGTAATTATAATTTTCCGTAAACATATACATATGTACATATATTTTTATATTGTTGTTAATTACATTTTTCAATATTTTAGGAACAGAGACAACATTCCAATATTATTTTGTGGGAGATAATGCATTCCCACTGAAACACAACTTGATGCGTCCATATCCTGGCCGGAACTTATCAGCTATAAAGGACAACTTCAACAAAAAATTATCTCCTGCTCGTGTGTATATTGAAAATTCATTTGGAATTTTGGCTAGCAGGTGGAGAATTCTACACACGAATATTTACGCATCACCAAACAATGTGGATAAAATTGTGTTAGCGACAATTGTGCTGCATAACTATCTAATGCTCGATAAGAAGAGTGGATATTTCAATGAAGAACTCGTGGACCACCTCGAAAATGGTGTTGAGGTGCCAGGNATGAAGAACTCGTGGACCACCTCGAAAATGGTATTGAGGTGCCAGGGACTTGGAGGGAATCCCAAGCTGGGCAGCCTTCTTGCAGAATCGCCCAAGCGAAGCGGTCGTGTGCAGATGCATTTAGAGTAGAGACACACTGGCCGATATACTATTTAATAATTGGGGTAAGATTAACTATTCCCCTTTATTAAAGTTGCGATAATACTCAATCTATTTCATTTATACAGGACGCCGCATCCGATTTGTTGCTAAGCGTGTCTTCAGTGTTGTATCTTTTACCACTGTACTTATTAAAATTCAATTTCATTTGTTTCTATTTGATTTAAAATTTAATTTAATTTCAAATTCTATTTATAACATACTCATACACTTCTTGTCAAATAAATATGTAAGTACAGCCCGGGACAAAACGATAGCNTATAGCACCTCAACATTTCGATAATTTTTCTGTATTTGTGGTTTGTTTAATGTTCATTACTAGACTGCGGATGTTTATGCAGAAAACGGAGCCTAAAAATATTTACCCCATAACTATAAACAAAATGTATGCACATATATATATTTTGCTTATAGTTAAGTGGTTAGGCTTCGTTTTCTGGATAAACACCCGCACTAGGCATTAATTTTCTATAAAAAGTACAGCTGTTTATTTAACAAATACCATATAAATCGAAATTTTAAACTTTGCAAAAAAAATAAAAATATTCCACAAACTATTAGAATTTCTAGAAAAATTTTTGGTATGCAATTCCATTACTTATTAAATTTTAGTATAATAAAATGAATGTCTTAAGTGTTTAAAAAATCGAGTAGATTTCTAGATAATTTTTATTTTGACCGTATCACATGGAATACAGTCANCTCACTGCAAATAGCTAAGGTATAAATGTAGTAATAGTTAATCTTTATAAAAAATGGCATTACTTTGGTATTTCGTTTTTCTCGAAATATGTACATATGTAATATATATATGTATAAATATCCANTTTCATTGTATTATACTAAAATTTAATAAGTTATGAAATTGCATACCAAAAATTTTTCTAGAAATTCTAATAGTTTTTTTACAAAGTTTAAAATTTCGATTTATATGGTATTTGTTAAACAAACAGCTGTACCTTTTATAGAAAATTAATGAGCATTAAACAAACAAAAANTTCTAGATAATTTTTATTTTGACCGTATCACATGGAATACAGTCAAAAAAAAAAAAGATCTCAAAATCAATGTGATTTTTGAAAAACTTAAAACTTTCATTGTATTATACTAAAATTTAATAAGTTATGAAATTGCATACCAAAAATTTTTCTAGAAATTCTAATAGTTTTTTTACAAAGTTTAAAATTTCGATTTATATGGTATTTGTTAAATAAACAGCTGTACCTTTTATAGAAAATTAATGAGCATTAAACAAACAAAAAATAGCGAAAACTGATCAAAATGTTGCTGCGCTATCGCGTTGTCACGGCCAGTACATCAAATTTTACTAATTTTTATAAATAAGGCAATAACTATGTATATTTGATATGTTATAAATAAACTAATAACTATAAAAATACAAGTAAACTAAAAACAAAATAAATAAACTGAATAAAAATTAACTGAAAATTATATTTAATATTTTTGTATTAAATATTGTTGGACAAATAAATAGGAACTTCAAAATTGGCGAAATGTTATAAGTAAACTAAACTACATTTCATATGTTGGTATTAAATACACTGTTGCACTACAAATGAATTAATTATAATATTTGGTATTAAATTCACTGCTGCACTTATAAATAAGTCGTGGAAATTCTTAGGTTTTTGTCTAAAAATCGTTTATATAAAACACATTTTTTGCAAAATTTTAAAATGTATTACTTAGCATATTTTAAATAAATCTAGTTTATTGTATTACTTTTCAATTTTGTTGAAAATATGTTTTATACAAACAATTTTTAGACAAAAAACTAAGAATTTGCACGACTTATTTATAAGTACAGCAATCAATTTAATACCAAATATTATTACTAGTTCATTTGTAACATTTCGCCAATTCCTCATGCAGTACCAACATAATTTTTGCTTCTATTCTATTAACATCGGCTTGGGATAAGTTTGCATCTATTATTTTTTGAGCAAAGGATTCAAAAAGCGAGAACGTTGAATTTTTTTGTGGCACTTTGGCAAGGTCAGATACTGAGGCAACGCATTCTTCCATTGCTTTGGCAAAAGTATCCTTCAGTTCGGCATCGGCGCGTCGCTTAGTTGCCCTTCCGCTTGAACGTCCCGAAGAACATGAAGGTTGAGTATCCAAGTCCTCCACCATGGTGGAATTTGCTGGCAATAGCTCCTCCATACCTTCCAAGAAACTTGTTGACAAATCTTCTACTTCTGGTATTTCAACGCTTCCGACAGTCCTTAATAAAGAAAAAGCGAAGTAAGTAATTTTGATAAAGGAATTAGGCTCATAAGCGTATCGAATGATCTATTATCATACAGGATCAAGTAAAGAATTGGTCCCTTTGAGCTAGAAAAAGAGAACAAGTGGGTGTGGCTCGCCCTTTATTTTCAAGAGCTTATATTTCGAAATGTTTTGAAATGATTTTAATTTTACGGTTTCAAAGGAAATTAAAATACCTTTTATCTATATGGATATTTATACATATATATATTACATATGTACATATGTAAAGT
>NW_016157917.1:39139-53827 GCF_001687245.7 Rhagoletis zephyria
TAAAAGTTTTTATTGAAAATAACAAAACGAAATCATTCATGATTTTAAATTAAAAGTAAATTTATAAAATTCATAAATATTAGATTTATAGGAACGTAGAAATATGCATACACATTACACTGGGCCAAATAAAAGAAATGTTTTTTTCTTTTGTGCATATGAAAATTTCGTTGTCGAGGCTGCTTCAAACTTGCTCTTATTATACTAAAACTGAATATATTGTATTTGTTATATTTAATTGTTTATTAAATTTTTTAATTTTTTTGACCGACACGAAATTTTCATTGGAACCGAAAGAAAAAAATAATCGTTTTATTTGACACAGTCTAATACAGCAAATATGTACTCTTTTACACTTTTTTTTGCAAATAGAATTTAAAAAAAGAATGTTATCCACTGTCTTTGGGGCAATTCTGCTTCGCTTTTCTGTAATAATATTGCCGGCTAGTGAAAATACCCTCTCTGATGCTGCACTGCTAGCGGGAATGGCAAAAACTTTTCGTGCTAGATTTGACAACCTAGGATAATGTTTAGCATTGTTTTGCCACCACTGCATGACGTCAAAATTTTCAAAGAATGCTACGTTTTCTGCAGAATAGCGACGCACTTCGTCTGAAACATTTTCAACTTCTGGCAAAGAAGTGCTCGTACATTGAAGTAGGTTTGGAAAGTAGAAACTCTCTTTATTGTTTGAAGAAGTAACTGCTGGTGATTATATGGAAGCTGATGATGTATTGCTCTTCCGGTGGCTGTAGTGTCGGTGAAGAGTCTTGTGTAGCTGATTCCGATATATGATTTGCTATTTTGGCAATACAAATGCTTTCAATTTCACTTAACTGGCTTGCTTGGAGACACAACGCTGGTGGATATAAATAATAAGCAACTTTGTGCCATATGTTCAAATTCGTAATCGAAGTCCTCTCTAAACCTTCCAAAATTTGTAATTTTTTAAACAGAAATCGCCTGGACGTCATGTTCATCGAACTTGCAAATTTCTTTTATGCGATTAATTGCAGGAATTACATAGCACAACGAAGGTGTCGAGCATCCCTGAAGTTTTTTGAAGATTATTTCAAAATCCTGACAAAGTTTAACTAAACTTTGAATAATTGTTATATTTAAATTCGAAAGTCTGTTCATTTCTGCAGTATCTGACAAAATTTCATAGATTTTCAACCAATTATCTGCAATCGATTTTAGCATATAAAAATGTGAATTCCATCTGGTGGGGCAATGGGTTTTTAACGATGTTTGCAGCATATGCTGCATACCCGATTTTTTAAAATACAAGCTTCACAAGCTTCTTACAGGAGGATATTACCTCTTTAAGTTCATTTGTAGACTCAACACTTGATTCTAAGACGTTTGAGAAAAGGTGGCTTGAACAATTAAGTCTCTCGTTGTTTTCGAATGCCTTTTTCACATTGCTTCCTCGGTCTGAGACGAAAATTATTCTGTCTAAACTAGTAACGTCGAATTCAAGAAATATGTCTTGCAGCTTCCTCTTAATATTTAGACCAGTAGCTTGTGTGTAATCCATGGACTTCATTCCAAGTACAATGTCACATAATTCAAAGTCTTTCACGTAATGTAGTGTGGCACTCAAAAAATCTCGCTTTGCGTAGTCATCTTTCCACAAATCAATAGTAGCAGAAGCGTGACCGGATTCCACAAAATTCTTTACTTCAGACGAAAACTCTTTTTTTTTCATCCGCTTTTTTCCTATTTTGCGCGAAAGTGTTGTCGGGTCCGGGAGTAAATCGTCTACATCTATATTTTTCCCATATTTTGAGCCCATACCCACAAGAAATCTTACAAGTCTCCTAAATCCGGAACCTTCCACCAATGAAAACGGGCGGCAGTCTTCAATCACCCAATCAGAGTCTAATGCCAGTTTTTTATCGTCTTCACTAACTTTCTGTTTAGGCAGTTCATTTATATGTGAAGTGAAGCATTTGTGTCTACTGAGATTGGAAGACTGCATGCCACGACATTTGTAAACTTTTTTACAATTAGGGCAACACACCAAGTCGAGTACAATCCTTCCGTCATCTTTTATTATCTCTGAAAACAAGTCCCAAATTTCACTTCTGCCCTTCCGATTTTCGCTGAGTTTATAAACCCCAAGAGCAATTTTTTCCACCACGCCGTCGTTAGTATCCATAGTTTCATTTTAACTTAAAAGAAAATTCATATATACAGTAACTCAAACAAATAACCACGTTGTGTTTTTTTAAATATTCGTAATGTTTTTCGAGCTACATTTTTTTGGTATTTTTCTACAAAAATACCCTCCAAGCTTTACCATATAAATCACAAAATTAAGGAAGATTAAAAAAACAAAAAAACAAGTAATTTTTAAGCAAAAAACAAAACCGACTTCAATTCTCATATAAAAATTTAAGATTATCGTTAATCTATTCATGATCCAATGATCGGATTTAAACCAAATTAGAATGGGACTACCTGTGAGGTAACACCTTTTGTTTAAAAAAAAAAGAATTAGAAAAGAAAAGAGTTATATAGAAATAAAGATTTCTTAGTAAATATCAGACTTTTTTAGAAAATAACTACTTAAGTGTTGTTTTGTACACTATTTTTAATGTATTTACGAAACTTAAAAGCTAATTTTCGCGATATTTTTTTGCGACACATCACCTGCATGCATTCATTCATGTCTTCATGTGTTTATACATATGTGTATTCATACATACATATATACACATACATACACACATATGTATATATTTACCATAAAATTTTCGCAAAATATGTGAAGTCACAACTATTAAATAGAAAACAGGCATAACAAAACACGTGCGAAAACAAACAATGGCTGAATAGCGAAACCATGGTAGCGCAACAAAACATGTACAAACGACGAGAAAGCGACAGCACGCAAAGGCACACAAACCCACTCTCACTTTTAGCTCACGCTTGTTTGTTGTTGTTGTCTTCACGCCCGTATGTGACACAGTGTTGGGAAATGAGATTGTTCCTATAGTACGAAATCTATACAAAAACTGTATTTTTCGACTGTAAATTGTATCGACTTTTGAATTTGCTCATACATTTTCTTAGTACATGCAAAGATACATACATTCCCTTCAAGACAAATAATTTGATGGTATTCATGGGAAAGTTTATGTATGTAGGTACATTTACATATTTACACTTTTAACATAAATGTGTATGCACATATGTTGAGGTACACTTCTTAACAAACACATTTTTTTAAATTATTATGAATGGATAAAAGAGACATCTTCTTTAAATTTAGTACTAAAACTTGACATTTGAATAGTATTTCAAGTGCTTGTCAAAACTTTACGGCACGCACATATTGACAGGATTGGCCATTTATCTTAAAATTATTTAATTTTAAATATTTGTTTATAAAAATGCATTTTATACTTCGGCAAAACCCGTATAAATGCAAGGTTCAATCTTTGCGCAATATCAACAAACTTTCGTAAAAATTTCAAGCTTTTTAATTAGATTTCCTAGAAATACATATTTGGAGTATGCAGTTTTGTAGCCCATTCAATTTAAATAAAGTGCAAGTTTAAGATAGCTGCGACTTATCGTTTATTTTTAATATTTTTTTTGATGGTGTTGCTCATTTTCTTCATTAAAAAAAATCGTCGAACATACTAAGATAATATGGAAGCAAATGACCGACATGTTCAAAAAAAATGCCAAACATATAACGAGCTATATATTTTTAGTATTCGTCACAAAATTGTACTTAAATGTACTGCGTAGTAGGAAAGTATATTGTAAACGAAATTGTACCAAAAAAGTACGATTGTATCAAAAATTCCAACACTGATGTGGCACAACGCAAAACACAAATAATACTAAACTCAATCAAATTATTTTCAACCTCTCACTCGAACAAATGAGTAAAATCCAGATGGTAGACTATAATCAATAGCATGATAAAAACATAGCAAGGTATAACCGTTCTCTCAATTTGTCGGTCATGATTTTTTTTTTGAAGTTTGCCAACATTTTAAAATCATATAAAAACAAGTAAGAAAGTCTAAGTTCGGGCGGGGCCGAACATTAAATACCCGGCGCAAGTATCACATATATGCCTTTTCACCTTTCCGAAAGCTACCGCTACATGATAAGCCGGGGTGTATCAATTTTGAATAAATTAGCGTCCTTAAATTTCGAAATATTGACGTTTCGAGCATTTATAAAATTTACCGTTATATGATAAGTGGTCGTAATTTTAATCTGATTCCAATAATTTTCAGCGGTTTGCTTCTATGTGGCAAGCACAATAATCATACCGAGTTTGGTACAAATTGGTAGAACGGTTACCGAGATACATATATGTGATCATAAGTGGGCGGTGCCACGCCCATTTTCCAAAATTTTATGATAAGCGTATTTCCTGATAAAGAATTGTTGCAAGCATCAATTTTGAATAAATTAGCTTCAATNCAGTGGTTACTAAAATATCGCAGTTTCCGTATTACTGGAAATTACCGTTATATGGGAAGTGGGCGTGGTTACAGTCCGATTTCGCCCATTTTCAATACCATCCTATCTTGGATTAATGGAAACCTACATACCAAGTTTCGTTGAGATATCTCAATTTTTGAAATTTGCAGCCACGATGCAATTCTCGAATTATTGAACCGGAAAACAAAAATAACTGAAGTCCTCTCAACTGGTGTAGCGTCAATCGGAAAGAATTTACAATTTTGTAAAGTTTCAAGTTTTTCAAGTTTATCGCCTCGAGCGAGTAGTTATTTAATGGCGCGGGTTTGATTTACGACCCGTTAGGAAACAGGCTGTAACCCGAAAAAGCAGCAAAATTGCTCTTTCTTAAATACAGTGTTCCGATTTTTTAATTTAAGTACTAAATAAAAAAAATATAAAAAACTACTAAATTTTCCATTTTTTATTTAAATAAATCACCTAATGTACTCACCAAAAAATATTTCTTAAAATACAGTGAAACCTCTCATAGACGGACGCTCCTGTAAGCGGACACATTCTTGGGAAGGAACAATTTTTGGTTTTCTTCCATACAAAATGCTCTCCCATACACGGACTTTTCGATAAACGGGCGCGGAGACTCAAAAATGTCCAGTTATGAAAAAAACTCTCCCAAGCTCTAACAAGCGGTAAATTTTGTTTTGTTTTTCAGTCAAATGTTTATATGTACACAAGAACATAGTCCATATTCAAAAATATTTTCTTTTCTAGAAAAAGTGTTGCCTTTTCGTTTCCAATGGGCAAAGAGATTTGTCGGTAGGAAAGAAAACGCCATAAATTTGAATATATTTTTAATCCATCCTGTTTCTGTCCATTGAAGAATAAATATTAATTTAATTTACAAACCCACATTTTCAATTTATTAGGTATGAATTTTAATTTTAGTCTTTACGAAATTCCTATAAGCGGACATCTCTCATAGGCGGACAAAAAAGGTAACCGCATATGGGAGCTTTCACTGTATTTGACATCCGCATTCGCATCCGCGGATGTCTAAAATTCCACATTTGCAACATCCCTAGTATGTACATATCAATGGCATGGTGGAATAATACCATGATTCAATAATAAAAGGTTTGCTCAAAAAACAGTTTTCTCGCTCCCTCTTGACAAAATCGGCTCCCTTAGCAAGGCACTGTGTGTGGATTCGTGTGTGTGTGCAAAACTTTTGTAAGAGAGCTTGGGGAGTTTAAAACTCTAATGTCACTAATGAGCAAACCTTTAATTATTGAATCATGGAATAATACCAGGTGAAGTAATAAGAGCGAGAAGGAAGATTTGACACTACCTTATTGGAAGTGTTTGCCCCTTAGATTTTTTTAAAGGGTAAAGGCCAGAAATATTAAAAAGAATTACCCTTTTTGACTACAAAACGGGTAATAATTTGAAGGTTTTTATTTAATACATATACATACATAATATTAAAAATTACTTTTGAAATATCCCTATTTGAAAAATAAAAGAGCCATTTAAATTAACTAAGCATAATTTATTCTTTTTTATTCAAATTAGATATGTGGAAGCTAAACAATTTTGTGGATTACGCTTGTATTTAGTATTGAAGGACAAACACTAACAATAACAAAGAGCTTTAAGGATTTACAGCCAATGCAATAAATAATAAATAGAAACTTACATAAAGATTTTGACGCTAATAAGAGTAGTGTGATGTACTAAATCCACCCAGATTGAGAAGTGTCTATATCATTCTAGATGAAAGGTCCAACTACGGTTTCAAAACATCATGTCAATGCCGCACAAACTGATATTTTTAGGCAGAAAAATATGTTAAAATGGGGAAATTAGTAAAAAAGATTTTTCACAAATAATGCTTCAAGGACTCACCGACAAATGCATTCAAAAATCTTAATAAAAGTAGCCAATGCAGCAACCAATTAAAAGTGACAGTTAATGTCGTACAAATCGATGTCTTGAGGCAAAAACACTTTTCAAAATGGTGAAATTAGTAAACATGGTTTGGCACAAAAAATACTTCCAAGGACTCACCGACGAAAGCATAGACAAATCTTGATAATTTTATGAAGAGATGAAATTAGATTAATGAAATCAGCATCGCGAATACAAAAATGCAACGCGTGATATTAATGGTTATAAGGTTTAAATAAATAAATTTAAATAGGTATATATGGGAGGTTTATAAAGATTAATCGATTATACCTTTAGCCTTTCAAGCGCTTATTAAAATAATTTATACGGAAATGCATCCTGCACTTAAAAAATAGCTTTTTCACATTTATTGGAAGGTCTATTTCATGGATGTGGAATAATAATTTTTCGGAGAAGTTGGTGGTGCAAGAAATTACTTCGCTATTAAGTATTTGAAATATCCAACTTTTCAGCCTAACCTGTTCCGCTGGTGAATGGAACAAACGGACGCCTTCGTAAGTCCACGTTTTTCTGCAAATTACACAGCTTGGCTACTCATTATTAATTTTTTAATCACAAATAAATTACATAGTATTTTTCCATAAAAATTGAAACGGAAAGTTTAAGAAAAAAAAAATTTTCCACAAAAATTCAAACGGAAAATTTTAGAAAAAAAAACAATGTTGTAAGCAAATGATAAATGGCCAAATCGCCCCCAAAATATATGTAAATACTTCCAAAGGGGCAACACATAAAACATTCAAGGAATAAAGGCAACATTGTGAAATATAAGGCAGCCGAATGTCTGAAAATGAACAGAGAATGCTGTTTTATTACTTTACCTGTTTATAGCGCCATGATCAATGCTTCATTTCAAACAAGCAAATGTCGTTGAATTGTTTTTGAAATACAGTATCATGATTTCGGCAACATTTGATGGCTTCAGGAACAATTCAAATGGCTTTCAGCAACAAGTCATACGACTTCTGCAACAAATGAACTGCGTCGTCTTGCCTTCGCCAACCGTCCATATGAGCTCTCATGCTTATCGGCAACCGTCCAAATGAGCTCTCATGCTTTCGGCAATCGTCCAAATGCAGTATCATGCATTCGGCCAGAGTGTCCAGATTTGGCGATTTCGCGCCAATTTGGCGATTTTTTTTTTTGATATTTGCACGTAAAAATTCAGGAAATCGCCATTAGCGATTTTTGGCGATTTTTTCCCTTCAAATAAATTTTCCCCAATTATAATAATATACAAAACTTAATTTTCCGCTTTAATTTCACAGGAGAGGCTAGTGAACTGCGTGATTAACTTGACTTAAGAAGCATATTAAAATACTCAAAAATGTTTAATCACCCTAATCGAAGAACTTTTGAAACGATTACATAGTCAATTAAATACTTTTAAAATAGGGCGTTCTTGAAAAGTTCTTTGAGATAGGGCGTTTTTGAACTGGCTGCCGAGATAGGTCCATCTTCCACTCAGCTGTCGAAATAAGATTCGAAATAGAATGACATTGGAAAGCCTAATTCAATAGTTCGAATAAAGTGTTATATAAAGGCTAATAGTTTTTGCTGCAAAACGTTTCCAATATCAAATAGTATGTTATCAAGGTTGAATAGCTCAATATATGACAACAACAGAATTGTAAATCATTCAGGCACTATAGGTGATTTTGAAGAAATTGAGAAAATAGCTGATCTCGCGTTATTATAGGTTTTTATAAAATTTTTAGCGACAAGCTCTTAAAAGCGGATTGTGCGATGAATCAATTAATATGAGTTATAATAAATTTAATAATTACGAAGCCCTATTGCAAAATGTGTTGAAACAAATATTTTTAAATAGCATGCGTATTTTTAAAGAAAAAAGTTTGTACATCACTATTTTATAAGTGATTTGTATTATTTATTATTACCCTCTGAAGGTACTATATTCCTCTTTGGTTTTAAAGACTATATTATAACGAGATCTATTTTTTTAAATAAAATATTTGTTAAATCGATTTCATGAATTTAAAAAAAATTGGCGATNTTATATTCCTCTTTGGTTTTAAAGACTATATTATAACGAGATCTCATTTTTTTTAATAAAATATTTGTTAAATCGATTTCATGAATTTAAAAAAAATTGGCGATTTTTGGCGATTTTTTCAGAAATTGCGCTTTTTTAAACAATCTGGACACCCTGCTTTCGACAGTCAATCAAATGCGGTGGTTGCTGGTTTCGTGCACGTTCACTCGGAATACTGGTTTGCCGAAGTCAACATCAGTATGAAAGCACAGTTAGTCAACGACGTAGCGTAAACGTAGGTTGACATACGTAGCAGCATATAAAATTTACTGTTGATAGAGAGAGAGAGAAGCAACGGCAACGTCACCGCCATTCGGTGGTGAGTTTTCGTTAACACGCGAATCCCATAAGGTAGATCGTGTCTGCGTCAACCTACGTCTACGTTACGTGTTGACTGTTTGCGCTTTGAGGTTCACTTGCGGTGGCTGTATTTGCGAGCACTGCACGCTATGCGCTGGTGTTCACTCATACCCCGCCTTTAATGTGAGCAGGCTTACCGGCCGTCTTCACGTGCTGGAAAATCTCGCTTGCGTGACGACTCATGCGAGAAACCGAGAAACTGAGAACCTCTTCCATGTGCATTATNGTTGACTGTTTGCGCTTTGAGGTTCACTTGCGGTGGCTGTATTTGCGAGCACTGCACGCTATGCGCTGGTGTTCACTCATACCCCGCCTTTAATGTGAGCAGGCTTACCGGCCGTCTTCACGTGCTGGAAAATCTCGCTTGCGTGGCGACTCATGCGAGAAACCGAGAAACTGAGAACCTCTTCCATGTGCATTATTACCCTTGAATTTGACAATTTACTCCCAACCACCCAACTGCCGCTAAAGAAGTTTCACTTCATAAATTTAAGAAATGTTCTTACCCTTTTAGTTNTCTTCACATTTATATTTATTTCAAAGCTTAATTTCAAATGTGTAGTGAAACAACAGGCGAAACATGTCAAATTGAGCATGTTGCAGCAACATCTATACACAATTCGAAAATGTTTAAACGACGGTTTTGGCCGTAATATTCAACCAATTGTGAAACCATGTGCTCATCTACGGAAAAATGCCTTTCCAACGGTGTTCTTGGTTTTGAAATCGGTTCGGTAGAATCGCCAAACGAACGGAGACAAAATGTATGTAAGCGTATTAATATATAGATATAGTAAAAACTTTTATAAAATATATGTAAAGTACATAAATAATCACTTTTTTTGCCCTCGGCAATATGTTCAAACATATTTGAACATGTGCATACATACATATACGCCTGGGTATTAAAAACACACAAAGGAAAGATAAAAATTGTACACTGGCACCAAAACTAAAATACAGTCCGCTGGAGAAAATATAAATAGAAGCACAGAATAAACCACGATAGAGAGAATACAAAGGTTGCGCCGATCTCGGACCGCTATTCCTCTCTTAACGAGTTTGACAGAATCGTTGTTTGCATGACGTCACACTTGTGCAACTTGTTTACGTTTTCCTTGCAACATTCTTTCTTCTTCTTCCATTCTTGCTCACGTTTTGGCATTTCTCTCGCAATTGCACCAGTGTGACGTCACCCAAAAGTTATTCTAAAAAATCCTCTCTGATCGGCGCAATCTTGTATTCTATCATTCTTGAGTATAAACTGTATACAGAAGACGCATGTCGACTATCGAACCAATTTGAATTTAAGGCATGAGCGGTGAGGCAAGCAAGGGTATCATAAGCGACGCTGCCTTTGTTACTTTAGCAGTATTTTCACTCAGCTGACGCTATGACGACAAGATGTTAACTAACTTCGTTTTCCATCACGATCAGCGTTGCCGTTTTGGTACAATTGTATATTTTTTAATACTGTTTTTCTAAATTTTAATATCTGATACTTTTTTGTTCCCAAATGCCGTATTTTGATACTTTCGGCTGGCAGAAATGAATTTTCGAAAACTATGAATAGTATTACTAGTCTAAAGGCAAATATTTTTTTTTNTTACTAGTCTAAAGGCAAACATTTTTTTTTTATTGTTATTTAATGTCTCACAATTTATATAGCGATAGTTATAAGTTTGATTTGGTAACTCTTATAAGGGAAACACAACCCAGTACTTCTTTGCACACGCCGCTGTTATAGGACCCCTAACCCATACAAAAACATTACGCTGTAATGGGCTTGCGTCGGTCGTTTGTGTGGTGTATGGGGTCGTTTGTACTAAATTGCACGGTTATTGTGCTAAAATAAAAAATATTTTGATATTTTGCTCATGCTTGTGTTATTGTACAATAATTTGTGGTGCGTATGGCGACAACTGCGAAATTTTTAGTCTAGTTTTGATTTTGGTGTCCAGATCGTGCTGTAAAATATGGATAAAATCGTAGAAAAAAATTATATTTTTTTTAAATTTGTTTTTCTCGTTTTAAAGGTGAAGCTATCAAAATAAACAACGCAAATTCATATTTCTTGCATATATTTACTTGAGCAACGTTTCTTTAAAATAAGGTTTGCGCAATTTTATGCTGTAGTAATTTCCACAATATTGACTTGTACAAGTTTCAGGTTGCGCAAGGATTTTGTGTGGTTGAGAGGCTCTATAAGTTTGTTTTTCGTTATGCAAATAAGCAGACAGAAGCAAGAAATATAAATTTTTTTATAACTATGGATTTAATGATACAATTTTTGTTATTATTTGTTTTTTAAATAATAGTTTAACAAACCACAGTTTTGTTTGCTTTTGATACTTTTTCTGCTTGGCAACTAATACATTTTTTTCAAGCTCGCGGCAACGCTGATCGTGATGCTTGTTTGTGGCGAGATGTTAACTTCATGTTATTCATAGTGGACGTGAAGTTAACTCCTCTGCTCTGTTCCGGGTCGCCATGTTATTCATAGTGGTCGTGATGTTAACTTCTCTGCTCTGGTCCGGGTTGTAATATTACGNAAGAAAAATAAAGTTGTATATAGTGCGTCTTCTGTATACTGTTTATACTGATAGAAGCAAACTAATTTGCACGCTTGCATTTACATCAGTGGTCGGCAAAAGTTAAACTGTGCCTGTCAGTGTTGCCATGCTAGCCGTTTTCCGGCTAGATTTAGCCGGTTGCGACAGAAAACAGCCGGAAAAAATTCAGTTTAGCCGGCAGCCGATTTGTTAGCCGTTATGCAAAAAAAATTAGCCGTTTTTAGCCGATTTTGCTCTTCGCATTATTTTATTAAAATTCAAATATACAAGTTTTTATTTTTACAAATTTAGTGCTCTAAAATCTATTAGAAATGGCTAGTCTTATCTCTGGGAAAATTTTCATGTCGGACTGTGTTATATAAAATTGAAAAACAATCAGATAGTGAGCCGATTTCAATGATTTTTGTTTTAAGCGAGTGACCCAAATACACATAAACTGGGACGCGTCATTTTAGCGTCATAACTTTTGTTATGACTGTCTTAAATTTAAGTGTGAAGTTTTATTCGCTACACTTAGAAAATAAAAGAGCACGAATTTCGATGTGGAGCAAAACTCTCTGGGAAGACAATACATGGTGCAAACATACTTTTTAAATTTTATAAAATGAAACTGCAGTAGTTTTCATCTTATGTGTATAATTCTTGTGACGAAATACATAGTTTCTTGCTTATATTTTTGTATATATATTTTAAGCAACACCACATCTTTATCAGAAAATTCCGAGAATCCAAAAATTGGTACCATTACAAGTTGCAGGGCATCATTTTAACTCGACATTCCTGTTCCACGGATAATGGTACATGCTTCAGAGGTTTAAAGATATTTTGCGTCGGCAATTTGTCATCAAACTACGTACCTACCTCGGAAAAGCAAACAACATTATATTCGAACGTTTGCTCAGGTGTACCGAATTCTGGCAGTTTGCAAACGCGCAACACTTTTAATATTTTCATCCAACTTCACTAACTTTAATTTTTTTTTTACTTTTTCAAGAAACAAAAATTTTTCTGCTAGTGAAACTGGTGCCATCATTTTAGTTAAATGTCATAAACTTGTTAAAGCAACAACAACGAATGTCAATAAATTAAACTACTTTCTGCTTTCACAGCTTTACGTGTTCTTTTCTCAAAATTTTGCCCTCCGACTAAGCAAAAGTGCCATATTTCAGCTAATATAGTGATTTTGCGGGGCAAAAAGCAACCTACTGAAAATGATCCAATATTTATAAAGCAAAAGTGTTTAATAGAAAAGAAAACGCCATAAGTTTGTAACTTATCTCTGTTTTTATATTTAAGTAATATTGGGTGATTTTTTTGAGGTTAGGATTTTCATGCATTAGTATTTGACAGATCACGTGGGATTTCAGACATGGTGTCAAAGAGAAAGATGCTCAGTATGCTTTGACATTTCATCATGAATAGACTTACTNAAAAAAAATGTAATTCTAGTTGAAACATTTTAGCCGTTTTTTTTGTCCAATCTAGCCGGTCGCCCTGAAAAGTTCTGGCAACACTGGTGCCTGTGTTGGCGAGAACAAGAGAACTGCTCCGCATGATCAACCCAGTAGGAAATTACGAGAAGTGAAACAAAATTCTTAACTTATCGGTCGTCAATAAAAACATATAAATAAATTTATTTAACTCATGCATATCGTCTTTTAAAGTAAAAAACCGCGTATCGTTATTCTGCAAAACCGCGTAACTGGCATTAGCTGTCAAAAATTGGATTTGCTCATACAAGCTCTTGGCTCAATTCTTATCCATTCGTCCTGAAATATACTGGCCAGGTATGCGATTGCTTTATAAAAGAGGGAACTTTTTTGAAATGTGAGTATTTTTACTCTCTAGAAAATTATTTACACAATTCACATACGAGGTTTTGATATGCGGTTTTGTACTTCAAACAACGATATGTACATAAATGTGCATAGCTCATTTACTACAAAAGTATCATAATCCCAAAAAAGCAAAAATCGGGTTAAGTTTGGAAGAATGAACATTATTTCTTTCTCATGATGTGTAAAAATTGCATAGCTGTAACGATTACCAGTAGCTCACTAGAACAAAATCAGCCTTATCCTGAGTTACACCGGAAAAAATATTACCCGAAAAATGTTCATCCGCGCATAGTAAACTAACGGAAACAAATGACAAAGCTGAATATGTATTAATTTTTCCCTTGGGAGTATATGTAAATTCAAAACTTTAAAACTGGTTTTCTCGAGTTTTTAGTTTTTTGTGTTACGAAAATATTGAAGTAAAACTCAAATTAAAAATTTCAAAACTCATTTGGATTCAACCACGTCAAATATTGAAAATTTAAATAAAAAAATGTAAATTCATGTTCATCAAAATTTTCCGTATCATTATGAAATGATTCAAAATGTTTTTTAATCGCATACATATTCCCTTTAACAACCACCCTTTAATTCTTCGAAAAAAAATTTATGTTTTTCATTAAAAAGTCGTTGTATTTCTTCTTCATCAAAATGTTTCCTTAGCATATTCTTTATTTTTTAAATGACTTATAACCATCGTATATACTTACAAGTATGGAATCCTATGCCCCTTTTTGTCTANGTATCATTATGAAATGATTCAAAATGATTTTTAATCGCATACATATTCCCTTTAACAACCACCCTTTAATTCTTCGAAAAAAAATTTATGTTTTTCATTAAAAAGTCGTTGTATTTCTTCTTCATCAAAATGTTTCCTTAGCATATTCTTTATTTTTTAAATGACTTATAACCATCGTATATACTTACAAGTATGGAATCCTATGCCCCTTTTTGTCTATTCTCTTTCTAACAGCGGACGTGCCTGCCAAGCTGAAAAGCATGATGGCGGCAGTGTTTGACAGGCACGTTCGACGATGCGAACGACAATGGAAGATGGATGACATGAGAATGAAAGAATTATGAAATAGCAGAATGTCGAACCAAAACGAATTTCAAAAATCTGACAATGCGAATGACGTCAAAATGAAAGAAATTCAAAATACCGAAATGTCGAAACAGAAGAAATAGATGACAGCCACGTGTTCAAGGGTTTCGTGCAACAAAAAGAGTTGTTGTGTTGCGGCATTCAATATTAAAAAAAAGTAATGTGGTTAAATACGCTTTTCTATTAAGTTGAAAAATTACATATTTCGCCAGCCAAAAAGTATATAAATAAATATATAGCATATTGCTATAAGATTTATTTATAAAAACGGTACATGCTTATGACCTTATTCATAAAAAAGAAAATAGATGAAAAGTAACATTAAAAAAA
>NW_016157917.1:54522-54956 GCF_001687245.7 Rhagoletis zephyria
CATTGACCCACCTGTACAAAAATTATGGCGCGTCATGGACAAAAATTTTACTATTTCGGACCGAAAAATGTGCAAACGAGCTAAGTTGCCACGTTACATTTGTGAACTTCCGATAAAACCACATATGTTTGGGATTTTAGAAGTTTTGATTTAATTACAAAAAAATTTAATGTATTTTCCTGCAGAAAACTTACACTTTTATTTGATGTTTATTAAAATCACACCTTAAATACTAGTTAATGGTTGAAATATTGGAAGGGAACAGAGAAATTGAGTAATTTTTTTTCAAAAACTACCAAAAATTACAAAAATTCGAGATAACTTATTTTACTGGATATAGAGAAATATTGCCACTTTTCACTTGGTTAGCCGAGATTTCTTCAATTTTACATTTTAGAATTTTTGTGTCGGATTGACAAAGTTGCACTTGATGG
>NW_016157917.1:56253-58393 GCF_001687245.7 Rhagoletis zephyria
TAATGCACAGTTTTTCTCAATATAAATAACTTTTCGACAAAAACAACTTTGAAGTTAACACGTGCAGTGCAATCAATGCATTTGTATGTACGTTTTTTGTCAATGTATCCATCTTTGAAGTGGATGTGTGAGAAAACTAAGGCATCTAGAAAACTGCAGTATGTTGCATTGAAAATAGCGTACCTGTAAACTACCATTAGAATCATTAAAAATATATAAACCGATTTTCTTCGCTTTCAATGCCGACATCAAATCACCAAACAGTGCGCAGTGCGTTTTTTGATCAATGTGTCCATCTTTTAAGTGAATTTGGGGAAAAACTAAGGCAGCTAGAAAACTACGGATTGTTGCATTGAAAATATCGTAGCATCTACTATATGAATCGGTAAAAAAGTCAAAGCCGATTTTTTCAACTCAAATGCCGATGGCAAATCACCAACGAATACATATGCATGTACACAATATGTACATATTACATATTTCGACCTATGCATGCATTTATTTTAAATAATTAACCAATTCAAAGAACAATAAAAGCGTTGTAAAAACGTAAAAAGCCGTCAGCATTTCGCTGTCTAACAAGAAAAACATGCATTTGCTTTGATGAGACAATTTCTGTTAAATTTATTTTGCCTCTGGCTGGGCTCTGTTAAAATTCGATTGTCTCTGGCTAGCCCCTCTTAAAATGCGCTTCTCCAGTTTTGTTGGTATTTGACAGCTTCCACGCTGATTCGTTCTTGGACCTTCTCAATAAATTTACGTTCTCTGCAAAAACAATACCATTACAATGCAATCTGTAGATATTTATTTGGAAAGTGCTATGCACAAACATAAATTAATACACTGCGTGACATATACGATCGCAGCAAACCTAAACACAAAATACATCCGCCAGAATACTTATGTCATTGTATACAAGCAGCAACCCTTATGTATGCTGCTAGAAACATATTATTTTCATCAATAAAAAACAAGTGCAATAGATCCACCTGCAAACAGTAAAAATATATTTAGAGGATCGATGCATTGGTCCCTTTTTTATGAAGACACATACACAACTCAAGTAAATACATACATTCAAATAAATACTTACAAATGTACATATGTATGTATATACTAGCAGAGCACCCGGCGTCGTTCGGGGTAAAAAAATAAAAATATAAAACAGCAATGCAAATATTCAGTTCAGCATAATTTAGAGACAAACTATTTGTTTAGAAGTCTTCGAGCCTAAAAAGTAACCAAATTATATAGTCCACATAGCATCACATCTGAGTATTTGAACTGCCTCAACCGATCGCCACATTTTTCCACATTGGTCACAACAGCATCACGTTTGTCTACGTCTACGACAACCTGAATTTTTCAACTACATCAAGCGTTTTTCTTCGGTTTGCTACACAAGCAGCACGTTTGCATCATAGCATCACGTTTGCATCACAGCACCACAAGTGTCAGCAACACATTTTTTAACAAACCAGCATATCGCACTACACGGCATATAACAACACATTAAGGTACGTGGTTGAATTTCATTGCACTTGTGTGTGTGCAAATCGTCAAAAAAAAACTGTGTAGATATACATATATTGAAAAAAAAACGCGCGTTATTATTGTGTAAGGCAAAAAAGGGGAGAAAACACTCAGTGTTTAATATTTTTTTTAAATAAAAATTAGAGCACTTTTGACGTTTTAGTGGGGTACCGGCTAACAATAACGAATTGCGCGAACGTCCATTTTGATTCTTAATACGATGTTGTTTGTGTAAAAAAAACCAGCCGCATTTACCGAAGCACAAGATTGATAAAATTTATTCTTTTCTTGCAATGCACAGAATTTAGTTTTTTCTCATTTTATTGGCTTTCACTTTTATTTGCATTTTATTAATCGCGTAACTTCAAGTATATNAAAAACTGTGTAGATATACATATATTGAACAAGTAAGAAAGTCTAAGTTCGGGCGGAGCCGAACATTAAATACCCGGCGCAATTATTAAATATATGTTTTCCACCTTTCCGAAAGCTACCGCTACACGATAAGCCGGGGTGTATAAATTTTAAGTAAATTAGCGTCCTTAAATTTCGAAATATTGCAGTTTCAAGCATTTCTGAAATATACCGTTATATGAAAAGCGGTCGT
>NW_016157917.1:65913-67005 GCF_001687245.7 Rhagoletis zephyria
ATTCCAAACTTGGCACAGTTGTTGGCCCTAGTACAGCTTACTAAATGGCCGAAAATTTTTAAAATCGGACAATAACCACGCCCACATCCCATATAACGGTAATTTAGAAAAATACGAAATCCTCGATAAATCAGTAAATATTAAAGCTAATTTATTCAAAATTGATGGTTGCAACAATTTTTTACCAAGAAATACGCTTATGGTACAATTTTTGAAAATGGGCGTGGCACCGCCCACTTATGATCACATATATGTATCTCGCTAACCGTTCTAGCAATTTGAACCAAACTCGGTATGGTTATTGTGCTTGCCACATAAAAGCAAAGCGTTGAAAATTATTGAAATCGGACTGAAATTTTTTCATTCTGATCATTTATGTATACATTTGTCTATATCTATCTCGATTCGTTTTGCCTGTTACAAACAACCGTTATGTGAACAAAGTTATAATACCCTTGTGCACAAGTGCGCTCGGGTATAAAAAAAAACGCGCGTTATTATTGTGTAAGGCAAAAAAGGGGAGAAAACACTCAGTGTTTAATATTTTTTTTAAATAAAAATTAGAGCACTTTTGACGTTTTAGTGGGGTACCGGCTAACAATAACGAATTGCGCGAACGTCCATTTTGATTCTTAATACGATGTTGTTTGTGTAAAAAAAACCAGCCGCATTTACCGAAGCACAAGATTGATAAAATTTATTCTTTTCTTGCAATGCACAGAATTTAGTTTTTTCTCATTTTATTGGCTTTCACTTTTATTTGCATTTTATTAATCGCGTAACTTCAAGTATATTTTGCGAAACTGGTTTGGTTTCTTTTCACATTGCACTTGTCTATTACACAGCCACACAAAAAAAAATGTGTGTTCTGACCCAAAGGTCTCACTATGTGTAGTTTATGTTTTTGGGGTCGCTGAATCCGAATCCGAGGTCCATTTAACCCCATCAGTTCAGGGTTTTGATATAACCCCAGAAAACCAATATGGAGGACACCTTTTGGAAAAATTCATCGGATTCGCTTGAAACTCGTTACTCGGGGGTTTTCGGGGTCGCTAATTACGAATATGATATTATTTTTTCAAAATTCAAAAT
>NW_016157917.1:67030-73889 GCF_001687245.7 Rhagoletis zephyria
TTTATGTTTTTGGGGTCGCTGAATCCGAATCCGAGGTCCATTTAACCCCATCAGTTCGGGGTTTTGATATAACCCCAGAAAACCAATATGGCGGACACCTTTTGGAAAAATTCATCGGATTCCCTTGAAACTCGTTACTCGGGGGTTTTCGGGGTCGCTAATTACGAATATGATATTATTTTTTCAAAATTCAAAATGGCGGATCCAATATGGCGGACACATTTTTGTAAAATTCATCGGATTCGCTTGAAAATCGTTACTCGGGGGTTTTGGGAGTCACCGATTACGAATTTGATGTCAGTTTTCGAAAATTCAAAATGGCGTAAATTCGTAATCGGTGACTCCCAAAACCCCTGAGTAACGATTTTCAAGCGAATATGATGAATTTTACAAAAATGTGTCCGCCATATTGGATCCGCCATTTTGAATTTTGAAAAAATAATATCATATTCGTAATTAGCGACCCCGAAAACCCCCGAGTAACGAGTTTCAAGGGAATCCGATGAATTTTTCCAAAAGGTGTCCGCCATATTGGTTTTCTGGGGTTATATCAAAACCCCGAACTGATGGGGTTAAATGGACCTCGGATTCGGATTCAGCGACCCCAAAAACATAACGTACACATAGTGAGACCTTTGGGTCAGAACACAAATTTTTTTTTGTGTGGCTGTGTTATTAGTGGCGCGCTTGTACATATTACTGATCACTTCACTGGGTGGTTTCGCCCATTTATTTGTTGGTTGTATAAAATCAAAGCCGCGCTTGAACAAACACAATTTCTTCTTCAGAAATTTTAAATAAACTGCATATTGTGAATATCAATTATTTACACACGTATGTATATCACATATTTGATAAGTTGGGTGGCGAGTGACTTGCACTTTTTTGCATATACGCAAATACACATACGTAATTACTTATTCGACAGTCTTACTTGGCTGGAAAATAAATAAATCGTTATTTAAATATACAAATTATCTTTTGTTGTTCTTATAAGAACTAGCCTTATTTCGGGCCAAGCGGTTAGTGGCAATATTTTCCTACAAAACAGCGATTTCTATTACTACAGACAAATTTCTTTTCTTGCGTCCAATTGAGTGGTCTTTGGTTGTCAAAAATGGATACCTTTATTCGTCAGGCAGTTTCAGTAGCAGAATTTGAATCTGACTACAACTCTATGCAGCCATCAGGGCGCACAAAGCACTTCTAGCTTTCCAAAAGGAGGAATTAAAGGCTCTGTGGGAAAAGGTAAAGGAGTCTTATGATGAACTTTGCGCATCAAAAGAGCTCGAAACCAAAGACCTGACATCGGTTAAAAAGAAGTATAAAAGCACCTACTTAAATTTTTTTGCGGTGCCAAGCAGCAATGGCTGATCTTTCAGAGCAAATACTGAAAAGGAAAGCGAATACAAGTCAGGTCGCAAGCTTAATATTCATCTCCCTCCTTGTGACACAGACGTTTTTAAAGGAGTTTATCTTTTGTGGCCATTGTTTAGGGAAATGTTTACGGCTATATATATTCTAAATAAGCGCCTTACCCCAGTTGAGAAGCTGTATCACCTCCGGCAAAAACTCAAGGGGAGGCCAAGGAAATAGTGCAGAGATCCCCATTAACCAACGATGGCTTTGGTGCAGCCTGGAAAAGTCTTTGTGACAGGTACGAAAATAAACGTATCCTGTTCAATGATCAATTAAAGGTATTATTTAATTTAAACGCAGTTGAGAGTGAATGCGGTAGCTCCACCAAGAAACTGCACCGCGACATTAATAATTGCAACTCATCGCTTCAGTGTCATCAGATTGATGTTTCAAATTGGGATGCAATATTCACATATATGTGTTCGACAAAACTGCCAGAAACGACACTGGCACTATGGGAGCAAACCATAGAAAATAAAACTGGGATTTCCAAATGGGTAGATATGGATAAATTCCTATCCAATCGGTATCAAACACTGGAAACCATCACAAGTATTAGGGGAGATATAGCTTCGAAACCTAAACCACCAAGCTCTCTGACTTCTGCAGAGACGCCTGCAAAAAAGCTTGGCGCCTTTCAAGCCAGTGTAGCAAAGGCAACATGTAAAATGTGCAACAGCAATGCGCACAAGCTATCAAAGTGCGACAGATTTTTGCGTCTAAAGCCGACGGAGCGAGTAGATTACGTGAAGAGCATTCGCAGGTGCTTGAATTGTCTATCTGCTGGGCACACAGTCTCAAGATGTACCAGCTCATTTAACTACAGCACTTGTCATTCAAGACATCACAAGTTGCTCCATATGCCAATTCAGACAAAAGCAACAACTGATCCATCGGGTAACGTAGAATCTACTCCAAACCAGGCTCAATCAAGACGCGAATCTGAAAAAGGAAACATCAAATCGGTTACAAATGTAAATTCTTGTTACGCAAATACAAGTAAAGGAGTTTTGTTGGGAACAGCACGGGTTAGCATACACTACAATGATGTAAATTTTACGGCTAGAGCGCTTATAGATTCTGGTTCTGAGTGCTCGTTCATTACTGAGAGACTCAAACAGAGAATCAACCTGCCATTAAAACGCTTGCATGCCCAAGTTTGGGGCATCAACAACNGGACTCAAACGGAGAATCAACCTGCCATTAAAACGCTTGCATGCCCAAGTTTGGGGCATCAACAACTCACTATCTGCGAAGGTAAACGAAGCGTGCACCATTCAATTGCGGTCGCCCCCAGACCCGTTGATAAGCATAGATGCTGTTGTACTGGTGTTACCAAAACTAACAGGCGATCTGCCGACTTGCCAAGTAAGCGCAATGACTTGGCAAGCATTCCCTGAATTGGTCCTGGCAGATAAAAGGTTCTTCATTAATGAACCAGTTGATCTCGTCCTCGGAGGAGACATATCCCTAGATAATTTTAGGCGGCATAAAAAAGAACGTGTTAAAAATGCTTCTCGCCCAAGAAACCGTGTTCGGATGGATTTTAACTGGCTGTGCGGAAGCATCGAGTCCAGCCAAAAATATCGTGTCCTTTTACAATGAAGTTAATCTGGACAAGCAGTTGACCGCTTTTTGGGAATTAGAAGACATCCCCAGAAAGAGAATTCTCAATGACGATGATACGTATTGCGAAGAGCTCTTCAAGGCAACAACTACGAGAAACGTTGACGGAAAATACGTTGTCTCTCTACCCTTCAAAAAGGAGTTTCCAAAAGCTGTGTGCCTCGGGCCTTCGCTGAAGAGTGCGTGTTCGCAGTTCTACCGGAACGAGGTACGACTAGCGAAAAAACCTGTTCTTGAAACAGAATATAACCGCATCTTAACGGAATACGAAACGTTAGGACATATGTCGAAAGTAAACAACGTGTCGGCAAACGCGACAGATTGTTATTTTTTACCGCATCACGCTGTCTTGAAGGAAGAAAGTACCATCACTAAGGTCCAAGTGGTGTTCAACGCCTCATGCCCTACCGCTAACGGCGTGTGTTTAAACGATGTTCTACTCCCAGGTCCAATACTACAGGCCGATATAACCATACCCATCCTCCGCTGGAGATTGTAAAAGTACGTCTTCAACAGTGACATTGACAAACTGTATCGGCAAATTTGGGTAAAGGACAGCCAAACACAATTCCAACGAATCGCTTTCCGCAACAGCCCAAAGGAGCCTCTCAGTCTTTACGAACTGAAAACGGTAATTTCGGAATTAACTGTGCTCCTTATCTCGCCATAAGGACATTACATCAACTCTCGGACGATGTGATGAGCTCTTATCCACTAGCATCTAACATTTTGAGGAAATATATGTACGTCGACGACGTACTGGCAGGTGGACATAGCATCGACTCTGCAATAAGAGCTCGAGACGAAATCTCCCAAGCGCTAAACTCGGCGGGCTTTCCATTACGGAAATGGACTGCAACTGCAGCGAAATCCTACAAGGAATACCAAAGCAAGATCTTCTGAAAGAAGACTTTCTAGAGTTTGAAGATACCAGCACGGTAAAAGCTCTAGGAATCAGGTGTAATGCTCACTCAGACTATTTCTACTTTACTGCGAAACCTATAGAGAATCGCGACGCCATAACCAAAAGGGCAATACTGTCAGCTATTGCCAAACTGTTTGATCCGCTTGGTTGGCTCGCGCCTGCTATAATCGTCGCCAAAATTATCATGCAGAATCAATCTTTATCAATTTACTCATGGCAAAAACAAGAGTGGCCCCCGTAAAGACAATTTCTTCGCTCAGATTGGAGCGGTGCAGTACTACTAGCAGAAACAGTTGAAATAGTCGTTGAAAACCTTAATCTTGTTCAGGTGAAAGTGAATCTTTGGACGGAATCAACGATAGTTTTAGTTTGGATTCGAAAACCTCCGTGTTCGTGGTCAACATTTGTTGCCCACAGGATAACAAAGCTAGTAGACAAGGTAGGAAATAAAAATTGGCGCCACGTGGATTCGGCCTCAAGCCCAGCGGATCTAGCCAGCAGAGGACTCTCGGCTAGTGATGTAGTCAACAACTCCTTGTGGTGGCAGGGTCCTTCTTGGTTACAAGAAGACTAGTCGAGATGAAGGGAAAAGGGTGCATGTTCATGCAACAACAAAAGTAAATGACTTTCACGACATTCTCGATCGATTTTCTGATTTGTCACGGGCTTTGAGAGTTATATCTTATATTATGAGATTCTATCAAAGAATCAATCCCAAAACAAAATCTTCCTTTAAAGCGGAGTCTCGTTCAATTTCGTCCAACGAAACCAACGACCCAACGCTTAATAACAATTTGTCAAAAACAATATTACAGCGAAGAATATAGAAGGTTAAAATCTGGAAAATCCATCGACGGAAAAAGTGAAATCCTGCCTCTTAACCCGTTCATCGACAAAGATGAGATTCTGAGGGCTGGTGGTCGTCTGAGCGCATCTTGCGATCTGTCCTACAATGAATGTCATCCTATCATTCTTCCGTATGGTTGTAGGTTGTCCCGTCTCTTTGTCCAGTTTATCCATAAAATTTCCGTGCACGGAGAAAACCAGCTTATACTGCGACTCATCCGATCGCAGTATTGGATTCCTAGGGTGAAAAACTTGATACGGTCCGTCAAACATAACTGCAAGGTCAGCACGATCCACAAGAAACGGTCGCGAACTCAACTTATGGGAACGCACAAACCATTTCCCGTGCATTCACAAACATGGGAGTGGATTTCGCCGGCCCGTTCGACATCAAGTCCTACCGGGGCAGAGGATGTCGCATGTCAAAAGGCTACGTGTGTCTTTTCGTCTGCTTCTCGAAAACTGTTTACTCCGACAATGGTACTAACTTTGTCGGAGCCTCACGATCTTTACGGGCGGAATTTAAGGCATTTTTAGCTGAGGAACGCAATAGCACCCTCACTAAATACAGCCATAAAACCTTAGAGTGGCATTTCATACCCGCTANATTCTCGAAAACTGTTTACTCCGACAATGGTACTAACTTTGTCGGAGCCTCACGATCTTTACGGGCGGAATTTAAGGCATTTTTAGCTGAGGAACGCAATAGCACCCTCACTAAATACAGCCATAAAACCTTAGAGTGGCATTTCATACCCGCTAAGGCCCCTCACATGGGCGGTTTGTGGGAAGCTGGGGTGAAAAGTTTCAAAACCCACTTTAAAAAGGTTGCGTCCGACCACAAATATACTTTTGAAGAGTTCAGCACACTCTTATGCCGTATTGAGTCTTGTCTCAACTCACGACCACTAAGCCCCTCTTCAAACGAACCGTCGGACCTGGAGCCTCTTACCCTAGGTCATTTCCTAGTCGGCGGGCATCTTCTTGCCCCACCCGAAATCGATGTAAACGAAAGTCCTGCCTCAATCGTAAATCGATGGCAGAAACTGAAGGTCCTACACCAGACATTCTGTAGAAGATGGAAAATGGAATACCTCACCGAAATGCAGAAACGCATCAACTGGAAACATCGACAAACCAACTTAAAGCTAGGAGACCTTGTCGTCGTTAAAGAGGAAAACCTGCCACCAAACGAATGGAGATTGGGAAGAATAGTCAAGCCCAGGTTCCGACAACCGAGTAAGAGTAGTCGATATCGAAACCGCTAAGGGAGAAATCAGAAGGCCAATTGAAAAATTGGTCCTACTTCCGACCTACAACGAAAATAGCACCACCTCGCAGTAAACTTCTTACCTACTCTTCATTCCACTTCACAAAAAAAAAACCCCATCTATTCCACTTCTCTTCACCCTGCATCATCCCAAATCTCAAATCGCAAATAATGTAGCTACAGAGTTTCATGAGTTTGAAAGCGCATGGTTAAACATGCGTACCTACAGGAAGTTCTTTCGTTATAGAATAAGCACCATTACAAACGGCGATTATATCAGTGAGATATATTAAAACAAATAAATAATATAAAAAAAAAACTTTTTAATATACAACGCTTTTATAAATGGACTAAAAAGTAGAAAATAATATTTCTCAGTCCCATAGAATTTGTTTTGATAACTTTTGATTTTGAAATTTTAGCAAAAGTCGTTATAACCAACTTATGAGATTGAAAATGAAAAGCGTGGGGCCCATATAATAGCCACCTGAATTGATATGAAGGGTAATATATGTTCATATGTATGTGGATATATGAATAACGACCGCTTAAAATCGATCTCAAATTTGTACTTTCGCTGAAGAAATTTTAGGTCTATGTTATGTAGTTTGCCTATTGTCAATTAAATATAATGCTTTGTATTGCATGCGCCCCACGCTTTTCATTTTCAATCTCATAAATTGGTTATAACGACTTTTGCTAAAATTTCAAAATCAAAAGTTATCAAAACAAATTCTATGGGACTGAGAAATATTATTTTCTACTTTTTAGTC
>NW_016157917.1:75311-81899 GCF_001687245.7 Rhagoletis zephyria
ATTAAAGACACTAAGATTTTTAAAATATTTTCAATAAAATTTTATCAACCTAAATGTAAAGCTTATGCGAAGGAAAATTTGTAAATTTTAAACATTTTCAAGATAAAACATGAATTATATTTTAAACGTAAATGTTAATACAACTGTTTTATATATAATCCCAAACATATGATATAAAATCGCCTCTACCAAAAAACTTAAATTGGGTAACGCCGGTTTGAATTTTTACAATTGAGCAATTGTCAAAAATCTTCCTNACACTCAGCGTTTTGAATTTTTTAAGTTATGAATATTCATTTTGTTTTAAATTTTCTGCCTTCAAATGGAAGAATGTGAATGAAGGAATGAAAACCATTCAAAAACATTTTGGTTATAGTTTTTGCTACAAACAAGTGTTTGCGTATTTTAATAGGAACGCAGCATTACATATGTACGTTTGTACAATGTAAATAAAAAAAAATATNTGATTTCACACTTACACAGCTCTGGTTTGTACAATGTAAATAAAAAAAAATATTTTTGGATATTCATAAACAAAATTCGTCATTTATTTCAATTCAATTTATCTTCACATTGTTTGAATATTGTTATGACGACACCCATATCAGAACAGTATTCACTCAAACTCAAAAAAATTTGAAGGCAAACTCATTCATTGTTTTTTTATATGAATAATTCATATGCCGTTATGAATGAATTCATGCAGCCCTCTACTTCGTATGCATGAAAAATTGTATTGTAGGGATTCAAATTAATAAAAATCAATGTTTTTGCTCGACGTTCGAATTTATTCTGTTTTCTATAAATTCAAATATTTCCATTCAACCGACGCTAAGATAATTGTTCTTATTTTCTAATTTGCTGCTTAATTGCTTAATTTTTTCTACAATTCCTATCAAACGAGGGCAAGAACCGGAAATGACGTTTCATGAACTATGTGGTGGTTTAAATCTACACTGCAGTCTCTTATGATCTTGTGAACTAAAGGAACAAAGAACTTTTCTTTCCGACCGCTTAACACCTGAAACATGACGAAATTTTATTTTCTTTTTTAATGTGTCTTATTGGAGCGTATTATCCACTGGCGCATATTGGGAAAAATATTTTTGTGTCAAAAAACCTGTCTACTCTTCATTTCCCACCCGATTTTGATTATTCTCTATATTGTTGGTAAATATATGCTCACTCGCTTATGATTGTCATTGTGACACAATTTTGTTTTGAATTTGTGAATTTTCTTACAAAACTTACGAGTGCTATAAATTTTGACCCAGATTTGATGTCTTCAAACTAAAAACAAAAGCACCCAGATTTGGTTTACTTTTCTATAGATATCGTTATTGGCGCTTTTAAGCAGAATGTAAGCTTTTCGCTGTATTTTAAGATAAAAAACAATGACTATTATTTACAAGGTTCATGGAAATTCTACTCCCAATACAAACAAAAGAATTATCTATAAAATATCTACCAGAAATGTTGTTGCATTCAGTGTCCTTCAGGAGCTGGAATCCGAAAACCAGATATTTGTTTGTGATCTTATTTATCCGTGGCAAACATATTGTGTAACAAACTCCAACAATGTTTTGAGAGTTTTAGAGTGGAGTAGTAATGGAGAACTCTTACTAGCTGGTTACAATGCTGGACTAATCGAGATATGGACAACAGAAAAATAGTTAAATTCTTGGTTTCTGCTTTACAAAGTAAACTTTCACTAGCACTGCTTATTTCCAAACTAGTATCGTAGGCCTCATAGCTCTGTATTCTTTCAAAGCTGCTGAGACTCCTTGTTCAATATGGTGGTGGAAACCAAAAAAGAGCGCAACGTTATGAATAAAATCTGGGACAATAATGCACTTTTTACATAAAATTGTAGGTTAGAGATCTTAGTCTAATGGTAAATAATTCAAACTGCAGTTCGAGGTTTGCCCAGATTGCTTTGTGTGCAAAACTATTTTAGAAGTCTCTGAAATAATAATTTAAATTAAAAAGCCGAAGAGACTTTTACGGCTGAAAGTCAGTCAAGGAAAAAAATTTTCATACAAAAAACACCCAACAAATTCACAGTCAAAATTTTTTCCATCAAAATTTCTTAAACCATTAGGTATGCAGTTCTCAAAACATTTCTTACATTTTGTGCTACTCTGCAATTTCTTGCGTTTTTTAAAAATAAATACTGCCAAGGGTTCAGTAAGTAAAATATGAAATATAGAGGCAAATCTTTTGCGCAAATACCTGTGTGGCCTCGAGAAATATTTCCGAGAAGCAATCCAAGTCAAGTACTTGCCCCTGGAGCTCATTCAAATGATTTAGTCCTGGCGGCCACGGAGAAAACTTTCATTGCCGGAGTTTCCTTTGGTGTATAGCGATAAAACTCTCGAAGACCAATATTTACGCAGGTGGCGTCGCACGAAGATTGAGCGCACCAGCGTAAAGTCCATAGCAGACGCGCCTAAACACTATTTCCTTTCTTTACATTAAGGCATCTTCATGAGCCATACTTTTAGCTTTATCGTGCTTTAACTAATATATATTGATCGTCACTTGTACTACAAATCTTGTTCCATTATTAATATCAGGTGGATTAAGGTAATGATCAAATTTGGAAATTAAAATAAGTCTACTACGGTACATTCCGTTTATCCGCCTTTTCGATTAACTATTTTAGTATAGCTGCACTTTTCTGGTAGAATGCTTAATTCGGCAAAAGTTTTATTCAAGAAAGAACCTTTTTCATTTAGCAGCATCGCGGAATTAAAAAACGATTTAATCTTTCCATTTCAAAATAATCTACAGACGGTAAGGTTTCACAAAAAAAACACACAGTTTTAAATATCCGAGTTTTCTAATAGATGAATACATTATGCATATCCCCCTTTTACAAACTCATTTATATATACTTTACTCTGAACACCTCCCATAGGTACTTGTGTCTGAATACCAAATTTCAAGTTCATGTGACTTATGGTTCCGAAGATATAGCTGATAAAATATTCCACGCATGTGGGATACACCACGCCCCCTTTTACAAACTCGTTTATATATACCCTCGTATAAGCACCTACCATAGATAAGTCTGCGTACCAAATTTAAATTTCATGTGACTTATGGTTTTGAAGTTATAGCTGATANGTACTTGTGTCTGAATACCAAATTTCAAGTTCATGTGACTTATGGTTCCGAAGATATAGCTGATAAAATATTCCACGCATGTGGGATACACCACGCCCCCTTTTACAAACTCGTTTATATATACCCTCGTATAAGCACCTACCATAGATAAGTCTGCGTACCAAATTTAAATTTCATGTGACTTATGGTTTTGAAGTTATAGCTGATAAAATTTTCCACGCCTGTGGAATTTGCCTCGCCATCTTCTACAAACTCATTTATATTTATCTTTTTATAAGCACATACCATAGATATGTCTGCATACCAAATTTCAAATTCGTGTGACTCGTAGTTCCGAAGTTATAGCTGATAAACAATTCGACGCCTATGGGATGTGCCACGCCCCCTTTTACAAACTCGTTTATATATACCCTCCTTTAAGCACCGTTGTCGGCCGCTGTGGTGTAGTGGTACGCAGTGCGCGCTTTCACTCATCAGCACCTGGGTTCAAACCCTGGTCAAAGCAACATCGCAAAAAATATAGAAAAAGGTTTTTCCTTAACAGCGGTCGTCCGTCGGCAGGCAATGTCAAACCTTCGAGTGTATTTCTGCCATGGAAAACGGCTTCTCATAAAAATACAATCTCTGTTCGGAGTCGGCGTAAAACTGTAGGTCCCTTCGCTTTGTGTGACAACATCAACGTGCACACCACAAATCGGACGAGAAGCTCGGCCAAACACTAACATATGTGTAAGCGCCAATCTATTATTGTTATTATTATAAGCACCTACCATTGATATGTCTGCATATTAAATTTCAAGTTCGAGGGACTTATGGTTCCGAAGTTATAGATGATAAAAAAATACACGCCTATGGGATGCGCCATGCCCCCTTTTACAAACTCATTTATATAGACCTTATTATAAGCACCTACCAAAAATGTATATAATGCGACATGTGGTTCCGGAGTTATAGCTGATAAAAATTTCTACGAATATGAGATATTGCCACGCCTCCTTTCACAAACTCGTTTATAAACACCCTCCTATAAACATCTACCATTGATATGTCTGCATATCAAATTTCAAGCTCGTGGGACGTATGGTTCCGAAGTTATAGCTGATAGAGGATTCCACGCCAATAGGATGTGCCACGCCCCTTTTACAAACTCATTTATGTATACGGTTGCCAGACGTAGTGATTTTATCAGTACGGTACTGATTTTTCTACTCTTGTACTGATTTTACTCATTTCTTTAATCAGTATCTACGCTAATGTCTTGATTTTTCAAAATTTGTACTGATTTTTACTGAATTTTTAATTCACACAAAACAATTTAGTATTATCTTAAGGTTTTTACATAACGCCGGAACTTCCTTAAAATGTACTGTAAAAAGTAAGAAGAAAATAACTTATGATGATTCCGTTTCCACCAAAAAATGTCGCCTTTTGATTTGCCGTTTCTCTTCTCGATTCTAAATTGAAGGCAAAGGGTGGGAAAATTGTGTGTTCGTTTCTTAAAATGTCACAGTCTCGTAAAGCAAAAAAAAAGCAGGGGAGATGGTTGCCCTGAAAATCAGGTGGTTGTTTAAAACCTCACTATTATGAAATGCGTGAGCTGGACAAGGAAAGAAGGCAAAAGCATGCCTTTTTATAGGGTTGAGTGTAACATCAAACACATTTTGACATGTTTCGCCGGGTCGTTACGTACCGGTTGCGATAATATGATGGAGCGATAATATGGATGGACTTTTTTTCTCGCGTTGTGTTAGCTATCTCGAAAATAACTTTCAGTTTAATAACAACAAATTTGAATATTCGAATGACTTTTGCCTATAACTTACAATTCTTTTTTCACAATTTACTGACATTGTAAAAGAGTTTTGCATACAAGACATAGTGTTAGATACTCTTTTTAGCGAATTCTTAGTCTTTCAAAGTTTTTGAGTTGTTGAAAAAATTAATTTAAGCCATGGGGATTTATAGATGAAGTCCTAAAATAGTGGTACTTTTCCATAGTTTGAAAAAATATGTAATTTTGTTTTTTTTCAACACCACACTCAAACGAAGCAACTGAAAGGATCTTAAGTATAAAGTTTGCTTCCTGGCGCAAAGAGAGAAACCGGCTTCTAATAAAATTTTATTAAAGTGAACTTCAAATTGAAAGTATGTATTTTAAAATGAAATGTATAGAATTCTTTGACTATTTAAACACTGAAGATGGAAATGATTTCATTATTTCTATTCAAAAATGTCATAAATATAACAAAATTTATTGGCTTATGTGTACAGTTTTGTGGAAACTCATGTTAAAATGAATAACACCTTCATTTTTTATGAACTATATTCTAACGTTTTAGAGTATTANTAAAATGTCATAAATATAACAAAATTTATTGGCTTATGTGTACAGTTTTGTGGAAACTCATGTTAAAATCAATAACACCTTCATTTTTTATGAACTATATTCTAACGTTTTAGAGTATTATTTGTTATGAACATTCTGAACGAACGAAAAATGACACTGAAGTTGGCACAACGCCGAGGCCGGTTTGTCTCCAAACCAAATTTGACAAGGGATGTAGGAAATTCGTTCCAAAATACATCATACACCCACCCTGTCGTAAACAACAACAACCAAAAAGGAAATGTTATTTGTTACTTACATTCATAATTTTGCTTTGAATAAAATGTACTGAAAAGTACCGATTTTTTTAGCAAGGAAAAGTCTAACGTACTGATTTCGCGCATAAAAAATCTGGCAACCCTAACATACATACAGTGTTGGACATATCATTTTGGACCAAATTTAGAATAATATTGTTTGCCACTTTTTTTTAATAATAATCCCAACGGTTTTTACCATCCATTCCCGCCCATCCGCACGAGGGGCGCAGTCCGCATGACGTACGGAACTAATATTTTCAATTTGTTGAGCCGAGTCACGATAGGCAGGAGTTTGTTAAGTGTCGAGATCTAAAACTGTTCAGCTACATAACTAAATTCATCAGCTGATTTTATGTATTTATGTTAGTAATTCATTTATTGAGAGAGGATAGTATCGCTTTCTTAATGCTGAAAAGCGAATCAGATATATCAAATGTGCTGGAATGAGATATAAGTCCTGGCATAAGCAACGGAGTGGCTCGTGTAATTCAAAATTTGTCTTACAAGTTTTCAAAAATAGGGGATAAAACTGTCTTGATACACGGGAGGGAACATTAAGGCTAACTTCACCCAGAAGAAGCGGACTTGAAACTGAGCCTGGAAGTAATTTAACCATAACAAGTAAGAAAGTCTAAGTTCGGGCGGAGCCGAACATTAAATACCCGGCGCAAATATTACATATATGCTTTTTCACCTTTCTGAAAGCTACCGCTACATGGCATGCCGGGGTGTATCAATTTTGAGTAAACTAGCGTCCTTAATTTTCGAAATATTGAAGTTTCAAGCATTTCTGAAATTTACCGTTATATGAGA
>NW_016157917.1:82095-86909 GCF_001687245.7 Rhagoletis zephyria
AATAACACCTTCATTTTTTATGAACTATATTCTAACGTTTTAGAGTATTATTTGTTATGAACATTCTGAACGAACGAAAAATGACACTGAAGTTGGCACAACGCCGAGGCCGGTTTGTCTCCAAACCAAATTTGACAAGGGATGTAGGAAATTCGTTCCAAAATACATCATACACCCACCCTGTCGTAAACAACAACAACCAAAAAGGAAATGTTATTTGTTACTTACATTCATAATTTTGCTTTGAATAAAATGTACTGAAAAGTACCGATTTTTTTAGCAAGGAAAAGTCTAACGTACTGATTTCGCGCATAAAAAATCTGGCAACCCTAACATACATACAGTGTTGGACATATCATTTTGGACCAAATTTAGAATAATATTGTTTGCCACTTTTTTTTAATAATAATCCCAACGGTTTTTACCATCCATTCCCGCCCATCCGCACGAGGGGCGCAGTCCGCATGACGTACGGAACTAATATTTTCAATTTGTTGAGCCGAGTCACGATAGGCAGGAGTTTGTTAAGTGTCGAGATCTAAAACTGTTCAGCTACATAACTAAATTCATCAGCTGATTTTATGTATTTATGTTAGTAATTCATTTATTGAGAGAGGATAGTATCGCTTTCTTAATGCTGAAAAGCGAATCAGATATATCAAATGTGCTGGAATGAGATATAAGTCCTGGCATAAGCAACGGAGTGGCTCGTGTAATTCAAAATTTGTCTTACAAGTTTTCAAAAATAGGGGATAAAACTGTCTTGATACACGGGAGGGAACATTAAGGCTAACTTCACCCAGAAGAAGCGGACTTGAAACTGAGCCTGGAAGTAATTTAACCATAACAAGTAAGAAAGTCTAAGTTCGGGCGGAGCCGAACATTAAATACCCGGCGCAAATATTACATATATGCTTTTTCACCTTTCTGAAAGCTACCGCTACATGGCATGCCGGGGTGTATCAATTTTGAGTAAACTAGCGTCCTTAATTTTCGAAATATTGAAGTTTCAAGCATTTCTGAAATTTACCGTTAAATGAAAAGCGGCCGTAATGTAAGTCCGATTTCAATAATTTTCAACATTTTGCTTTTATGTGGCAAGCACAATAACCATACCGAGTTTGGTACAAATTGGTAGAACGGTTACCGAGATACATATATGTGATCATAAGTGGGCGGTGCCACGCCCATTTTCCAAAATTTTATAATAAGCGTATTTCTTGGTAAAGATTTGCTGCAAGCATCAATTTTGAATAAATTAGCATTAATATTTACTGATTTATCGAAGATTTTGTATTTCTCTAAATTACCATTATATGGGATGAGGGCGTGGTTATTGCCCGATTTTAAAAACTTTCGGCCATTTGGTACGCTGTACCAAGGCCAATAACTGTGCTAAGTTTGGAAGAAATTGGTGCAGCGTTACCAAGATACACACATGTAACCATAAGTGGGCGCGGCTACGCCCATTTTCTAAAAATTTATAATATTCCTATTTTTCGGCTGAAATTTATTGTAAATATCAATTTTGAGAGAATAATCTTCAGTAGTTACTAAAATATCGCAGTTTTCGTATTTCTGGAAATTACCGTTATAAGGGAAGTGGGCGTGGCTACAGTCCGACTTCGCCCATTTTCAATACCAACCTACCTTGGATAAATGGAAACCCACATACGAAATTTCGTGGAGATATCTCAATTTTCGCTCGAGTTATCGTGTACACGGATGGACGGACAGACAGACATGGCTTAATCGACTTCTCTATTCATTCTGATCATTTATGTATACATTTGTCTATATCTATTTCGATTCGTTTTGGCTGTTACAAATAACCGTTATGTGAACAAAATTAATATACCCTTGTGCACAATTGCATTCGGGTATAAAAATTGTACCAAGCATTTCCCTGCGACTGACAAGTGACACGCTCAGAACAAAAACGACGAATATTATAAGTCAGAGCAAAAATGAACTATATTTTTTTCTAGAGCAAAAACGAAACAAATCGACAGCGTACGTGTGAGCTTTGTGTGTATGTATTTCGTGCGCGCTCGGTGGTTTCTGCTTTTGCTTTTGCGTTTGCGGTGATCGGCAAAATGTAGCAGCGAAAACGTTTATTTGTACATTGCAATGCTGCAATGGGTTTTGTAATCTCATGTCCATAATTTGCATATGCTTCTTCAACCTGTAGCAAACTACCAACGCAAGCTATGTAAATTAATAGAAAACCTAATATTAATAAAAATAAGTAAATTTTATTTTATTAATAAAATAAATAATTATCAGAAAATTTACAAAGCAGTTCTAATTAGTATTTAAAAGAAACAAAATTAAATTATAATTCACAAATATAGTATTTAAATATTATGGTATGAATTATGTTATAAATAGCACGTAGTCACAAATTTAAGAAAAAACCTGCCCTCCGATATTTGACCATCATTACTCATGCAAAATTTTCCCCTTCAAGTATGTAGAACAGTGTTCGAGATATAGATAAACTTAAGTTTTTGGAGATTTGAAGAAAAAAGTGGACCCACTTAATTGCAATTTTTTATATACTTATTTGGCTTATCTCAAATTTCTTTGTACACTAGTGAAGGTTATTAAATTTACTATGTACAATCATGTGAAAAATAATAGGGACACGAAATTTTGACCAGTTTTGGCTATTTTTCTTTCGCTTTTTAATGTTTATTATTTTTTTTTATAAAAATACAGCTCATTATCTAACCAATTTACAACAAACTTTTTATTAGGAATTAGAAAACTTCTAATTATTCAAAAAATTCTAATTATTAATAAAATGTAAATTGCAAGTGGGTAAGAAGTCGCGTTTAGTTTTGATAACTTTTTTTGCGAATGGTATTATTTTCTCCATACAGAAAAAAAATTGTCAATAACACTTTATATGGAAGAAAATGCGTGAAAATGCGTCAAAAAACCAACACGAATTCTTAGCCACTTGAAACTTGCACTTTATTAAGCTAGAATTTAAAGGGCTATAAAACTGCTTATCTAAAATAAAAAGTTAGTTGTACAATTTTTTTTAATTTTTCTATAAAGTTTGAAATTTTGATTTATATGATTTAAATAATGAGCTCCATTTTTATAAAAAATAATAAACATTAAAAAAGCGAAATAAAAATTGCCAAAACTGGTCAAAATGTAGTTTCCCTATTATTTTTCACAAGACTGTAGGTGATAGCAAATTTAATAATCTTCACTAATGTAAAAAGAAATATGAGATTTGCCAACTAACTATATAAAAAATTTGAAATTTTTCTTTAGATCTCCAAAAAACGAAGTTTCGAAACACTCGAAAACTTTTCTACTTGAAGGACAAAATTTTGCATGAGTAGGTAATGATGGCCAAATGCCACAGGTCAGAATCTTGTAAACTAGTGTAGTTATTCAGTTAGTCTCTTCATCACACTGTTTTGGTGGCTTGCTTACAGGTTTAAAAAGCATACGCAAATTATGGACATGAGACTACAAAACCGATTGCAGTATTGCAATGTACAAATAAACGTTTTCGCCGCTACATTTTGCAGCAGAAACCACCGAGCGCGCACAAAATACCGCATACACACAAAGCTCACATGTACGCTGTCGATTTGTTTCGTTTTTGCTCTAGAAAAAAATATAGTTCATTTTTGCTCTGACTTATAATATTCGTCGTTTTTGTTCTGAGCTGATTTTATTATTTCTTCAATCAGTACGCTTATGTCCTGATTTTTCAAAATTTGTACTGATTTGTACTGAATTTTCAACTCAAACAAAATACTTTAGGATTTTCTTAAGGTTTTTACATAACGTTGCAACTTGCTTAAACTGCACTGTGAAAAGTAAGAAGAAAATACTTTAATTATAGTTGACATGTTTCTAATAATATTTGATATGTCCAAGAAAATATACAACACAAAGATAAATATTTTATGGGCACATCGCGGGTCGTTAATATCAGTTGCGAAATATGATGGAGCTTAAATTATTTAAAAAGAAGGATGCCGTTTTTTGTCGAGTGTTGTTAGTTATTTGGAAATATTTTTCAGTTTAATAACAGCAAATTGTAATATTCGAATGGCTTTTGGCTATAAGTTACAACTGTTTTTTTTCAAAGTTTACTGACATTGTAAAAAGCTTTGCATACAAGACATAGAGTTAGATATTCTCTTTAGCGAATTCTTAGTCTTTCAAGTTTTTGGAAGTTGAAAAAATTAATTTAAGCCATGAGGAACTATGTTACTAGTTACTATTAAACATTGAAGATTGAACCATCTCATTATTGCTATTCAAATATATCATAAATATAAAATAATTTGTGGCTTCTGTGTACAATGATGTGTACACTCATGTTAAAATGAACAAACTTTTATTTTTTATGAACTATATTTTATTTATACCAAATTGGTTAAAAACAAGTACTCTGGCATTTAAAGCATTATCTGTAACTTACATTCATAATTTTGCTTTATAAAAAAGTGTACTGACGTGTGACCATGACGCTATTTTTTAGAGGTGTGACCATTACGGGTTAATTTTTGCGCGGCAAGGCCACTACTTCTAGTCCTACTACTGGGCCAAGTTTTAAATTGATATCTCAACTTTTAGAATTTTGGCCACAAAATAGGGTCAAATTTCCCATAGTGCCGTGGTTTTGAATCCAAGGTATCAAATTTACTCAGACAAGATAGAATCAATTCAAAAACAATTCCCACTTTTCGCTTTAAGAATTTCCGTTGGTATTCTCAATATAACCTTCCGCCTTATACGATCCGATTAAAACTTATTAATCTTCCTACACTTGACAC
>NW_016157917.1:88316-103603 GCF_001687245.7 Rhagoletis zephyria
ATGCCTCTAAATCTGGAAAAATGTAAAGTAATGTGCTTCTCACGAAGAGCTGTTCAGCCAATTTCATATACAATAAATAATATAATATATTGGCGCTTACACATATATTAGTGTTTGGCTGAGCTTCTCCTCCGATTTCGAACGGCGTTTGTATTTTTATGAGAAGCCGTTTTTCATGGCAGAAATACACTCGGAGGTTTGCCATTGCCTGCCGAGGGATGACCGCTGTTAAGAAAAAACCTTTTTTCTATATTTTTTACGATGTTGCTTTGACCAGGGTTTGAACCCAGGCATTGCGGAGTGGAAGCGCGCACTGCTTACCACTACACCACAGCGGCCGACATCATATACGATACATACCCATAATTTGGAACAGGTATACAATTTTGTGGACATTGGTATCACAATGGATCCGAGACTTAATTTTAATCTTCACATTATTGTAACAGTCAACAAGGCTAAAGGTTTGTGAAACGATGGTCAAAAGAATTTAGTGCCCCTCATATCACTAAAACCCTGTTTACAACATTAGTTAAGCCGATTCTGGAATACGGTTCCGTGCACTATGGGAAATTTGAGCCGATTTTGTGGCCAAAAGTCAATTTCTTGACTTGCTTGAAATTATTATTTTTTGTCTTATCTTACAGAGAATACTTCAGAGTAAAAAACTGTATACTCTGTTTTTCGATAAATTGACTTACCTTTGATTTGGTAACCCTCAAACAGATAGTTTCGGAATATTCTGTAAACGAAAAATGTGTAGCTTGTAGGGCTGCCAGATATCTCTGTTGTAAACCGGGACACTTTAGGGAAGGCCTCTCGCTCCCTTCTCTTTCATTTCGACGTGCGAAAGGATGTAGGGAAATTTTATTTTGACAGACAAAAACAAAAACATAAAAACATGAGATCATGAGATCATTACAACGTACGCCAACAAAACAAAACAACTTATCACAACTAAAGCACAGAGCATTTTTTACAATGCATGAACCTTTTTTTTCCTTATAAAGTTTTATACTAAGTATATGAAAAAAACATAAAAATGAAATTGTCAAACTTTGTGCTAAACTCGGGAAAATTCAATAAATTTGCATACAAATTTGCAACATTCTAATCAGACTTTTTTATAAAAATGTCTAAAATGAAGTTTTGCATCCCATTAAATTTTAGTTGATTTTTGGTATTGTTTTTATTGAGAGTTTCTTCCATACAAACTATGTTTGATAATTCTTTTTATATGGAAGACACTGTCAGCAAAAAAAATAAAAATGCTAAAAATCAACGAAATTTGCTGGCAACTTCAGACTTGCACTTTATTAATTGGCTCAAAAGCTACATTTTTATAAATTTTTCTGAAAGATCTGATTAGAAATTGTGATCTGATTAAAGAGCCTCCGAGCCAATAATTTTGTACGGCACTGTACTTATAAGTACTCTAGGTTCCATGAAAGAAAGAAATATAAGTACAAGATAACATTAAAATATCAGTCATATTTTTCGTTGCTGTGAACTTGTTTCAAAACTTCTGTCTTTTCCTTAATATAATTGTAAAACTTTGTGCACGTCATTTTGAACGTATTTAGGTACATATCGATGGCTGATTGGAAGATCGACCTACATATCTCGGCAGCCAGTTCGAAAACGCCCTAAATCAGAATATTATTGATAAACACCCTACCTCAGAATTTGGTTGAATAATGCTCTATCTCACAATTCGGTTCAAAAACGCCCTATCTCAAAGGAAAATACATTGAAAATAAGCTGAGATAGGGCGTTTTTGAATTGGCATCTAAGATAGGGCATTCTTCAAACAAATACTGAGCTAGGGCGTTTTTCAATCAAATTCGGAAGTAGGGCGTTCTTGAAAAGTTTTCTGAAATAAAGCGTTGTTGAAAAATTTTCTGAGATAGGGCGTTTTCGAACAGGCTGCCGAGATAGGTCGATCTTCCACTCAGCCATCGATATACTAATCATCAAATATTGCTTGTGCAAAGTTCAACTATCTCGAAATGTGACTATTTCGCAAATTAAACCGGTGCACTGAGAGAAAGAAGTTTAGAATTAAAAAAGCGTGCTAAATTAAAAAAAACACGCATATGAAAGAGCACCAACCCAACTCGTAATACCGATTGCTTTTTCATAATTAAGTTAAAAAAATATTTAAACGATTTACATAGCACCAGTTAGCCATGCTGTTTAAGTCTGGTTGTAGCAAATGCTTTTATTTGATTGATACGTACGATTTATAAAGTTTCACATCATCTGCGTACATTAAATTTTTGAAAATTTTATATCTGTAGGAATATCGTTTATAAAGAGCAAGAACAGAATAGGGACTAGGTGGCTACCTTGTGGGACTCCTGAAGTATCATCAATGAAGTCAGAAATATTATATTTAAACACAACCTTTTGTGATCTATCATAGAGGTATGAAGAGATCCAACGTAGAAAATTAGGCTGGAGATCAAGAAGAACAAGTTTATAGATAAGCAACGAGTGACATACTTTGTCAAATGATTTACTGAAGTCGGTATATATAACATCCACATTTTTGCTTTCACTAAACGCTTTTGAGATATAGATTCTGAACTCAAGTAAATTTGTTGAAGTTGATTTGCCTTTGCAAAACCCATGTTGACAGTATGAAATGGTAGAGGATATAGAATGCGTCAACTGATTTGTAATAATTGCTTCAAATAATTTAGGAATTGCAGAGAGCTTAGCTATGCCCCGATAAATAGTTTTCCACCGAGGACTTGCTACCGCTTTTATGTAGCGGGGTTATGAACGATTCTTTCCATATGGTTGAAAAGATGCCTTCTTAAGAGACAAATTAAATAAGGCTGTTAACGGCTCATAGAGATAATCAGCACAATTTATAAGGAAATAAGTGGGTATCTGGTCAGGACCATAACTAAAAGACTGCTTTAAGGACTTCAGGTAAACTAATACATCATCGGGAGATATTATTGGGGTATGTATTGAGTTAATTGGGCTTAGTTTAAAAGGATACTCAAAGTATGCTTGGGAGTTAATGGAGTAATTGGATGTAAAAAACTGAGCGAACATGTTAGAAATTGTTTGATTATCACTAGAGACGGTATTTTGATACTTCATGGCGGAAGGAAACCCACGTACATTTCGCTTGGAGTTTGCGAAATCATAAAACGATTCGGCGTTATATATTATACGTCGTTTCATTTATAACACTTTTAATTCATAGAACTTGTGACGCAATAGTGAGTATTTTACATAGTATGAGTGCATTATTATTTATTAACTTTTAAGATTTTTCAATTAAAATTAATTAATTAATTCCCTAAAAATACCATATAAACCTTTGCCTAAGATTTTGAAGAACACTTAAAAAAAATGCATCAAAATTTCAAACTTTTTCTCATTTTGATTGTCCATTCAATTTTAGTGTAATAATGTACAAGTTTCAACTGGCTAAAAATTACCGTTGCCGAAAGTGTGTAGCGCTGCCATTGAATTTTAGAATATTTAAATGTTTTAAGGCATCTTAAAAGAGCACTTAAAAGTGGAAAACTATAAGTAAAATGGTAAATGGGGTATGAAAAATTCAGGTACTTAGGCTGGTTGGGTAAATAAGCAGGGAGGTACTTAAGAGAGGGATTTTCTTCAGATAACATTTAAAAATTCACGGTGCACAATGTTGGTTACTTAAGCGGGTTAGGTACTTATGCGAGGGGGGTTCTTAAGCGGGTTTCACGGTATTTTCATGCGAATTTTAATCCTTTTAAGCAGATTATATATTTTTAATGTTTCTTTGTTATAGGATTAACTACATTTTTGTAAAAAATTACCGGAAAAAAATTAAAATAAAAAAGTTTACACACATTGTAGAAAGGTCTTAGTGCTAAGACTTCATTCCGTGGGTGACAAAGCCTGCATTTGGGTTTTACTTTATGGCTTTACAGCAGACCATACATAATGCATTTCATTTTTAACTAATTCTTTACATGTCACACTTCTTACTTATTTCTAAGATTGCCCCATTTATATAAACATATTGGAAAAGAAACCAAAAAAATATAAAAAGTAGTAGTTATATAAAAAGGAGTATCTGCATATGTATTGCTTTATATTGGTACTTTTCAGTCCGATATTTGCGTGGTGGTCACACGAGGGAAACAGAACATGGATAAGTATTCAAAATTTATTATTTGTGTTTAAATGATAAATAACAAATTCCTTAATGTAATAAGGGAGAACTATCATTACAGTTGCCAGGCGTACTGATTTTATCAGTACAGTACTGATTTTATCAGTACAGTACTGATTTTTCAACTCTTGTACTGATTTTATTAATTTCTTCAATCAGTACGCTTATGTCCTGATTTTTCAAAATTTGTACTGATTTGTACTGAATTTTCAACTCAAACAAAATACTTTAGGATTTTCTTAAGGTTTTTACATAACGTTGCAACTTGCTTAAACTGCACTGTGAAAAGTAAGAAGAAAATACTTTAATTATAGTTGACATGTTTCTAATAATATTTGATATGTCCAAGAAAATAGTACAACACAAAGATAAATAATTTTATGGGCACATCGCCGGGTCGTTACATATCAGTTGCGACAATATGATGGAGCTTAAATTATTTAAAAAGAAGGATGCCGTTTTTTGTCGAGTGTTGTTAGTTATCTCGGAAATATTTTTCAGTTTAATAACAGCAAACTGTAATATTCGAATGGCTTTTGGCTATAAGTTACAACTGTTTTTTTTCAAAGTTTACTGACATTGTAAAATAGCTTTGCATACAAGACATAGAGTTAGATATTCTCTTTAGCGAATTCTTAGTCTTTCAAAGTTTTTGAGAAGTTGAAAAAATTAATTTAAGCCATGAGGAACTATGTTGACTATTAAAAACACTGAAGATTGAACCATCTCATTATTGCTATTCAAATATATCATAAATATAAAATAATTTGTGGCTTCTGTGTACAATGATGTGTACACTCATGTTAAAATGAACAAGACTTTTATTTTTTATGAACTATATTTTATTTATACCAAAATTGGTTAAAAACAAGTACTCTGGCATTTTAAAGCATTATCTGTAACTTACATTCATAAATTTGCTTTATAAAAAAGTGTACTGAAAAGTACTGCAACGTACTGATTTCGTGCATAGAAAATCCGGCAACCTTATTTATATATACCCTATGAGGATATATTGATATTGGTATGTCTTCTTACCAAATTTCAAGTTCATGGGACTTATGGGTCCGAAGTTATAGCTGATAAAATATTCCACGCCAATGGGATGTGCCACACCCCCTTTTACAAACTCGTTTATACATACAATCGTGTAAGCTATTACCATTGATATGTCTGCATACCAAATTTCAAGTTAGGTAGGCTGATGGTTCCGAAGTTATAGATAATAACAAATTCCACGCCTATAGGATGTGCCACGCCTCCTTTTACAAACTCGTTTATATATAGCCTCTTATAAGTACCTTCCATTGATATGTCTGTATACCAAATGGTTCCGAAGTTATAGCTGATAAAAAATTACACGCCTATGGGATGTGCCACGCACCTTCTACAAACTCATTAACATATACCCTCCTATAAGAACCTAACATTGATATGTCTGCATATTAAATTTCAGGTTCGAGGAACTTATGGTTCCGAAGTTATAGATCAAAGGTGGGCACTCACACTATCACACACATGCGCTTGTGTGCGAAGCAGCGAAGTTTTGCTCAACAGCGAGTGCTCGGACTTACCACATTTGTGGAATAGATAACACTTTTTTTGCTAAATTACATTTCTACTACTTATACCATCGTAAGCTAAAAAACCATAGTTTCCAACTTGGTGCTTTAAGCACTAGATTTAGTGCTTTTTGAAAATTAAAACGCCAAAAAAAATTATTTAGTGCCTAGTGCCTTTTTTAGTGCTTTTTTTTAAACTAAAATTACTTCGAGATAGTTAAAACCTGAAATAATTTGGAATATTTAAGGCTGTGGCCGCACTGAATTTACAAGAATCTACAAATTTAAATGGACTAAAATACAACCACGATTGATAAAAAGCTGAAGTTGCAAACCCACCTTGTTAAATTCTATTTGCGTTGAAAATGCTAGTACGCAATAAGTTAAGTATTTGTTTTTTCTTTTCTAATTATTAGTACAAATTTTGTTTTTTTACCACCTGAGTAAAACACATCGTTTCTTGGTGCTAAATCCAAATCTGGCCTCACAATTGCTCTAGCACTAGAATTTTGAGTTATCCTAACCTCAATGTGCCAATAACACGGTTTTTAGCGATATTTGAGGTTATATAATGAAAACGTCAAATTATTTGCTCATTTCTAATTAGGGCATCATTTTCGTTTGATGCGATTCGATTTTTCTTTCTCGAGATATACCAGTTTTAATGTGCAGTACTTCGGTATTATGTTATGAAAAAAGCATCCCTTGATTCAAAAAAATTTGGTGCTTTTAGTGTTAGTAAGATGGCAACACTGTAAAAAACTTTCAGATCTTGAAACTTCTTTTTTTAATTTGTTCATTTGCGCTTTATTGAATAGGCATTTTCTACAACAAAAAACAACATTGCTTGCTGCGACATCGACAAATGTATGATATGATCATCTTCGTGCGTCTAACGATAATTGACGATTGAATGATGCTTTGCTAGCACTTTGGCCATGATTCAATAATACAAGGTTCGATAAACTGACAGTTGTCTCTCTCGCACCGCTCCTTTAGCAGTGGCACCGTGTTGCTTCTTTGCAAATTTACATGGAAACAGTGTAGCTTTGGTGTGAAATAAAAGTATAAGCTTTTGTGCAATCTGTTTATTTGTATATGCATATGAAGCATATTTAACTGATGAAAACATAAGCGTTGGATGTTTACATCAATCTCATAGCAGTCTTATTTTAATTTTGAGTCATTTTGCAGTTTTTATACAGCTAAATAGCGCATAAATTACGTAATTCACGCAGATATATCAACTAATTGCCTACTTTGCGTACTTTTCTACTACCATTTTCGCAACAAGGGATTGCATTCTTGCCCTTTCTCTGCCCTTCGTAAATGCAACCTTTTGTAAGGGAGTGTCAAATCGCAGCTGCCAATAATTATCTAACCTTGTATTACTGAATCACGCACTTTGGCAAAGCAAATCAAATCAGTTGCTGCTGAGACTTCACTGCGCAACTATTCAAATAATACACACATAAAATGTTTTGGGAGGAATGGGAAATACATTTTTTTTTGCATAGAAAACATGGATACAAGGTACATTGAACAGGTAGTATCAGTAGAGCAGCTGATTTGATTTATTTTCAAATTATTTGGTCTCGAAAATGTCAAATATTTTTAATTTTTTTTTCATAAAAATTCTGAATTGTTAAAATCCATTTGCATGTGAAACCTTTTTCCATACAAAACAAGCGATTGAATAGCAGCTTTTGGAACGTTCGCCCAACTCGGCAGCACGACCGCTGATTACTGGGCCTTGCAAAGGATGGATCAATGCTTCGAGAAGCAAACAAATTTACTAGGAAAGAAAGTTGCATCAATTTTTATTTTTTCCAATTTCAATTTTTTATTTTTTATAATTTTTTGTATTTCACATGGCACGCTTTGATTTAGAAGAAAAAATTCAGAACAGTTTTTGACACTTTCGATACCAGAAGCAACAACAAAATACACGCAAATGTTGTTTTTGCTCTACTGATACTACCTGTTTAATGTGCCTTGCATGGATAGATGTGCGCAGTGCGTGATCTGCTATCGCGTTATGAGTCGCAATGTTATGTCTTGTTTAAAAAGACATTACAAACTGTATCATAGTCATTTTGAAAAGGTGAAAGAGGGAGATCAAGCACTGAAGCTTTTAGAATTAAAAGCAGCGTTCTTTATTAAATTTATTGTTGGTGAAAGTAATATACATCAACACGAAAATTGTCAATGTCTATCAGAAAATGATTCTCTATCAGAAAATGTTATTTCATTTCTAAAAAAAAGCATCTTATTCTGTCGCTTTGGCTTTTTATTTAGAATTTCTAGAAAAGTTTTAGGTATGCAGTTTTATAGCCCATTCAAATTTAGTAGGTCAAAGTGCAATTGTAAAGCGCTAAGAAAATGCCTAGCAACGTCAGCAAAAAAAAGGGAACATTAAATAAACAAAAAATATAGATAGCCAAAACTGGTCAAAATGTCACTTAACTTAAACCCTGACCATAAGTGCATATAACATACTTATAAATTTATTTATTTGAATCTACCACATTGTTTTGGGATGTACCACAATTTCTATGCTTATTTACCGCTAAGGAAACTTTTTGCGTCCGAACACTCTCAACAGCAACTGATTTGATTTGCTTTGGCGAAATACCAGCACGAAGACGATGATAGTATACATGTGGAATAGATAACACTTTTTTTGCTAAATTACATTTCTACTACTTATACCATCGTAAGCTAAAAAACCATAGTTTCCAACTTGGTGCTTTAAGCACTAGATTTAGTGCTTTTTGAAAATTAAAACGCCAAAAAAAATTATTTAGTGCCTAGTGCCTTTTTTAGTGCCCTTTTTTAAACTAAAATTACTTCGAGNAACTGCATACCAAATTTCAACTTGATGCGACATGTGGTTCCGAAGTTATAGTTGATAAAAATTTCAACGAATATGGGATATGCCACGCCCCCTTTCACAAACTCGTTTATATATACCCTCCTATTAGCACCTACCATTGATATGTCTGCATATCAAATTTCAAGTTCGTGGGACTTATGGTTTCGAAGTTATAGCTGATAAAAAAATCCACGCCTATGCGATGTGCCACGCCCCTTTTACAAACTAGTTTATATATACCCTCCTATAAGCACCTACCATTGATATGTCTGCATACCTAATTTCAAGGTCGTGGGACTTATGGTTCCGAAGTTATAGCTGATAAAATATTCCACGCCTATGGGATGTGCCCCGCCCCCTTTTACAAACCCGTTTATATATACCCTACTATAAGCACCTACCATCGATATGTCTGCATACCAAATTTCAAGTTCGTGGGACTTATGGTTCCGAAGTTATAGCTGATAAAAAATTCCTCGCCTATGGGATGGGCCACGCTCCCTTTTACAAACTCGTTTATATATACCTGCATCTACCATTGACATGTCTGCATACCAAGTTTCAAGTTCACGTGACTTATGGTCTGGAAGTTATGACTGATTAAAATTTCACGCCTATGGGAGGAGCCACGCCCCCTTGTCGGATCCCACTTTTTTCACGTTATTATAGGCCCAAGTGTCATGGCAATACTCTGTCGAAATTTTGTTCGATTCTGTCCGTCCATTTAGACTGCAAGCTGGCACATACATACATACATAAATACATACATACATACTTTCACAAATATATAGTAGATGTTAATACAATAGGATAAGAATGGAATAAGAAAAGTGTATACAAGGAACAAAACTTAAATATAGAGTTGAGATTCAATACAAAAATCTCCCAGCGTACACTACTACACTCAGAAAAAAGAATTTTCTTAAAACAAGAAAACAGTATCCTTATTTTAGAGTTACTGTTTTTACCTTAATATTACGAAAATTGGCTAAATTTTAGAAGTTTTTTCTTAACTCAGGTTCATGCTAAAAATAGCACGTCATTAATTTCAGGAAGTAAATTTACTCAATATAAGTAATAATTTTGTCAGTGCTATTTAGACGAAGTTTATTGCTTTCCTGGAAAATGTCGGCTGTGGCGTCGCGTGAAGATTACTGCTTTTGGTTCTGAGATCGCAGGTCCGAGTCCGGTTGGAGGCGGTTGGAGTAAGGTAAGTTAGTTATTTAAATTTAAATATAAATTACAAATTGTAAAATTAATATATGGAAAAAACTAAATACTCAAATACTTTAAAAGATAAACACAATTTGAAAAATTACTATTAACAAAATAAAAAAAATTAAAAAAAAAGTCCTGCTCTGGGACTCGAACCTTGCATCTCTCGACTAGCACTCCAGAGCTTTGCTCTTTCGGCCATTGCCACTGTTTACGTGCCACGAGCAAAATGACCTTCACGGGGGATGAAATGGCAAATAATTTTATCTTATTTTCCTTAAACTGAGTCAAATCGCTTCCTCATTTTAAGGCAGCCATGTCATTGGAGCTAATATTTCCTTAAAATAATATACTTTTTTCCAAGCATCAAGGAATTTTTTTTCTGAGTGTAATATTTGTCTACTTCACTATCCCCCACCGGAGGTAAGAAGTGAAGCTTATCAAAAATATCAAAGTTTTGTATCACTTTCAGTATTAGCACAATTTTTTGTTGAAACTATTTCAGTTTTCCAAATTAAACTCCGTCCCGAAAGGGTAAAATAACTTTGTTTTTTTCACATGTTTGTGAGGAAATACGTACATTATTCAAGCCTATTATAAATAAAAATTAAAAAAATTGCTAATTGAAAATTTGATCTTTTGTAACGTAGCTTAGAACCTAAAGTAACTGGAAAAAATCGGTTAGTAACCAAAGTAAGGAACATAATTAAGATTTGATGGTAGCTTTATACTAGGGGTTAAAACTTTCAATTATATTTATTACAATTTTTTAGTCATTTTTTAGTCCATAGAGAAGTAACTGCCTAAATAGTTGACGGCGTTTTTTCTCATGGCTTTCGCTATTTGAATTATGACGTTCGCCCAGCAAATGAGCAATATGTACTACATATATACTAAACAATTTTTTTTTACATACCAACATATTTTTTGGCTGGCTCAGGATAATGCGAGATTCTATGAACTTCCTTGGCAACGTGGCGTACAGGGTTGGTTATCCTCTCCACATATGCATCAAGGGCAAGTTGCGAAGCTGGCTCATACGTGTATCTATAATATCGGCGTTTTAAAAAGCATAATTTTCACTATAATATTTACGTTTAATATTTCTACATATGAGCCGTTTATTTGAAAGTCGCATAAAGCTAGCGACTAACGTCCAACAATTCAGTCAGATTTTTTCGTGTTCGATGTAATTTTTATCGTTAGTGGTGTGGTGCGCCGTCAAATCAGATATATTTGAAAATATTCGAATCCTTCTGATTTGTTCTACCGCTAATGGCGCAGTTCGCGAATACTTACCCATTTCGTCAAATCAGTTTAGTTTGAACCGTTGAAGTGAGCACATCGCGGGATATGGGTAATAAGCGACTTTTTAGAAGATTATTCATTGAAATTTGAAGGGAGAAGTTGCCATTTGGAAAAATAAAAGTGGCAAACATATGCAAAATAAATATAAACATAAATGTGTATAAATATAAATATACATACATAAATAACATTTATGTATATACATTTTTATTGATTATATGATTGTATCATTTATATATAAATATTTACTAGCAGATCGGAGAACTTCTCCCGCCGCCCAAAAAGTATTATTTTTCTGTAAACATTTTGATCCAACAATTTACGTTCACATCTGATTATGGTTTTGGGGTCGTCAGAATACATATTTTCCGTTGCTGTCCTAAATAACTTAACAAAACCGTTGTGTCCGTGATGAAGTTCCTGCTATTTTCCAATGGCGCTTCATTGCACTGTTGATAGCACGGTTGCCACTTAGTAATTTTTATGTGTACCAAAACGTGTACCAAAATACAAAAAATTTACCAAAATAGGTTTAAGCTAAATATTTAATTATTCAAATATTTTAAAAATACACATTGCCCATACATATATGTAGTTGTCGTACTCCTACCCTGTCGGAAACACCAACAACGAAAATGAGTTACCCTTTAGAAATTATTACCTTGTAGGGCTACTGGAAGGATACTTTCGGTAACATTTTGTCTTTGAGTTTATCGAGGGATCCTCACAGATTGGTTTAAAACTATCAACAGCCCTTGAAGGTCCGGCTTCTTATGCTCACCAAATTGCTGAGACACAAATCGCTTCAGCAAGCCTCATTGTCAATTAGTATGGTATGTGACGATTAGAGTGCTTTCGTAGGGCAGGTGCGCATGGCTCCTATAATGGCTACACAGACAGATTGGTGCTTGACTTTTGGCCTCCTGGACGGTGCTTACTTAGTACGTAATAATCGGATTTATCACTGTATTGAATACCCAAAACGTCAGTGCCTCTGACAGCCTAGTTGTTAACAGCAATGAGAAGAGACTTTAAGTTGACCCCTGAATGCTTCGCCTCTTGTGATAGAAATTACGGAGATTGATTTCTCAGTCAGTTTAAAGTCTCCCTGCAATCTAGAGGCAATCTTGCCTTCATTGTAGCCCACCACGATGATGAGTAGCTTATACTTTTTATATACTTTATTGCTTTTCCAGGATCTCATGCCTAACGCTTCTTTGTTCTGATATTATAGTCCTGGATTCAACATGCTTATGTTACATGTAGTTATTACATTGGGAATATCTTCATGGCATGTCATGGCCTTGGATTTTGCTTGAATGTCAAGAAACCCGTAAAGGACTATATGCTTATAGCAATGCCTTTTCAATTACCTGAGTTAGACAATNTGCTTTTCCAGGATCTCATGCCTAACGCTTCTTTGTATATTATATTATATTGATATTATAGTCCTGGATTCAATATGCTTATGTTACATGTAGTTATTACATTGGGAATATCTTCATGGCATGTCATGGCCTTGGATTTTGCTTGAATGTCAAGAAACCCGTAAAGGACTATATGCTTATAGCAATGCCTTTTCAATTACCTGAGTTAGACAATTTGTTGCTCTTTAAGTAGGTATATGATGTAAGTAATAATTTTCTCATTTTGTCAGATTAAAAAATGTACCAATTCTGAAAGTTACGTACCTGTGTACCAAANTTGGCCTTCACACAAACGCTTGAACTCTTTAAGTAGGTATATGATGTAAGTAATAATTTTCTCATTTTGTCAGATTAAAAAATGTACCAATTCTGAAAGTTACGTACCTGTGTACCAAACTGGAAAATATGTACCAAAAATGGTACATTTCGGCCAAAACGGCAACCGTGAGCATAACGCTGATCATGATATCAGTGTTGCCAACGAAATAAATTTAAAGAATTATTTTCTCTTCATTCGCTGGCGGCAACAATGATCCAGTTTGATAATGAATCTGTTCTTAAATGTGTATAGAACTTATAGCTGGTGGCAAGTTCAAAATGGGTGAGTATTTGGTGTGAAATATGTACTTTAAATGTCTAATCATTGCATTTGTGAGCATTCAGCAAGAATTGTCCCTATTCTGGGAAGTCGCCATAAAGCAATGAGCGCAGGAGTTCTGGTGGTTGATTTAGTGGTAGCAGTTTGACTATAACCCCTGCACAGCTGAATCCTGGTGTTTTCTAATGAAAGTTTTCGCGTTGTAATATTCGCAAATCAAATTAGCTGGACCAATTGTAATACACGGGAGTTCGATATACTCAATAGTGCAGCGTGTCAAAGTAATTGGACATTTGCGGTAGTTCTCCTCACTTTGCGATGTAAATAGTTCCGGATTCCGCTTTTGTTTGAGTTGTTAAGGAGCTTGTTCCTCCAGAGAACGTCCTGCATGAATTTGCAACGCGTTCGCTCGAAGCTGTTCATTAACTTGTGCACGTTGTTGAGGGTTTTGATTTGCACTGCTAATCCCCAATCTCTAAATTGCGGTTGTGTGAGCCAATGTTTCATTTTCTGATCGGCGAGTGGTTTACAAATACTGAACGTACTATGTCGAAAACTTCAAACTAATAATGTATTCTCTAAGAATTTACAACGCACTCTAACCTAACACATAATTGTTCAGCATTGATACAATTTTGAACGTGGGCAACCGCTAAGAATTTACAACGCACTCTAACCTGACACATACGAATTGTTTAGCATTGATAAAATTTTGAACTTGGGCAACCATTAATTGTAATATTACGAACAAAATTAAACAAATAAAAAATGTCGTAAACAAAATCTATGGAAGTTAAATTTTTCCGGATTTTAATACGACAAAAAACAGCTCTACATCTAAGCTCGAACTTACGTAAGTCACTTTGTTTTATTTATACAGATATTCAAATATTTAAATAGTTGGCAACCCTCTTCAAAATTATTTTTTCTGGATAAGAGGCATTAAAATGCCTTTCATTCGCTGAACGCGTTGCAATATTTCCTTCTAGACATGTATATTCTATATTTGTTTGAGTCGGAAAATTTCCTGCTTCACCGCTCTAGGTCAAAATACCAACATACAAGGTTGCCACATGTCTAAAATTTTATCAATTAAATATACATCCGGAGTAAAATATCGTTCAGCGAATGAAAGGTATTTAAATGAACTTTTCTTATGAGTAATAATTTTGAAGAGGGCTGCCAACTATCTAAAATTTAAATCCCTAAATCTATATCTATACTATATATAAAATTCAAACCCAAAAGAGCGTGAGAGCAAAATAGCCGATGTACTGGGTCGATTTCTATGATTCAAGTTTTATCTATACTATATTTAAAATTCAAACACAAAAGAGCGTGAGAGCAAACCAGCTGATGTACTGAGTCGATTTCTATGATTAAACTTTTAAAATGATATATTTCTACCTTAGTAGGAAACAGTGGTATTTTTAAAATGAAATTTTAATAATAAGTATGTTTAATTAAAGTAGTTATTAAGATGATCAACAATACCACGCATTGCTAGACCGTTTGCCTTTCACGCGTTTGTGTTTAGAGAACATCAACTAACCACATACATATTTCACCCTATTCTCTTTTTTTATACTCAGATAGCAGAGCGCAAAAATTTAAAAAAAGAACCTTTGCCAGTTTCAGGCAGGCGCAGAGCGCAACTTATGTACAAGCAGCGCTGCGTCCAAAGCAAAATTCATGTATGTATGTACAAGCAGCGCTGCGTTCAAAGAAACAAACACTATACATCGTGTATTTCGTTTGGCAACTGTTTTTGTTTTTTATTACTTCAAAATGCTGCTTGCTGCGATATCGGCACATGCTCACTGTATAGGGTTGCCAGATATCTCTGTTGCCAAAACGGGACACTTAAGGGGGGAGAGGCCTCTCGCTCCCTTCCCTTTCGTTTCGACAAGAACTACGTACGAAAGGATGTAGTAAAATTTTATTTTGACAAACAAAAACATAAAAACATGCGATCATGAGATCATTACAACGTACACTAGCAAAACAAAACAATTTATCACAACTAAAGCACAGAGAATTTTTCACAATGCATGTACCTTTTTTGTTCCTTATAAAAATACAGTTTATACTAAATACATCAGAAAACATAAAAATA
>NW_016157917.1:104420-106330 GCF_001687245.7 Rhagoletis zephyria
TATTAAGATGATCAACAATACCACGCATTGCTAGACCGTTTGCCTTTCACGCGTTTGTGTTTAGAGAACATCAACTAACCACATACATATTTCACCCTATTCTCTTTTTTTATACTCAGATAGCAGAGCGCAAAAATTTAAAAAAAGAACCTTTGCCAGTTTCAGGCAGGCGCAGAGCGCAACTTATGTACAAGCAGCGCTGCGTCCAAAGCAAAATTCATGTATGTATGTACAAGCAGCGCTGCGTTCAAAGAAACAAACACTATACATCGTGTATTTCGTTTGGCAACTGTTTTTGTTTTTTATTACTTCAAAATGCTGCTTGCTGCGATATCGGCACATGCTCACTGTATAGGGTTGCCAGATATCTCTGTTGCCAAAACGGGACACTTAAGGGGGGAGAGGCCTCTCGCTCCCTTCCCTTTCGTTTCGACAAGAACTACGTACGAAAGGATGTAGTAAAATTTTATTTTGACAAACAAAAACATAAAAACATGCGATCATGAGATCATTACAACGTACACTAGCAAAACAAAACAATTTATCACAACTAAAGCACAGAGAATTTTTCACAATGCATGTACCTTTTTTGTTCCTTATAAAAATACAGTTTATACTAAATACATCAGAAAACATAAAAATATAATTTCTGAACTTTGTGCAAAACTCGGGAAAATGCAATAAATTTGCATACAAATTCGCAACTTTCTATTCAGACTTTTTTATAAAAATTTTGAAAATGAAGTTTTGCAGCCCATAAAAATTTAGTTGATTTTTGGTATTGTTTTTACTGAGAGTTTCTTCTATACAAACTANTTAACATCCGCGGATGCGGATGCGGATGTCACGTATTTTTAAAAAACAATTAGAATCTAGCACAATGGCGAGGTCGTTGTTTAAACAGCGCTTACAAGCCAAACCAGATACATATGTATGTCATGTTGTTTCAGAATTTGGAGAAACTGTAACTTTATCAGCACTTTTCGATTTTAGTTTTTGTAATTCATTTTTAANCCTGAGTCAATAATTTTGTACGGCACGGTACTTATAAGTAATCAAAGAAAAAAAATTAAATACAAGGTAACATTAAAATATCAGTCATTTGATTCGTTGCTGTNAAAGTCGCGGCTGCCAGCCGATCGGATCACAATATTGTTATTTTTTTTGTTTAAAGCACCCCGTTTTTTATAAGCATTTGAATAACAGATAGTTGCGTAATTCGTATCTAATTAAAGGTCAGACCTATAGTTTTTTAATTATTTGAGCATCGATTCTCTTTATAGCTAGACTGGAAATCCCTATTGAAGGAGCTTACTCATTGACTTTAAATAGAAAAGTAGGGACAGTTTTACCACAGAAGTTTTTAGCCATGGATCCAATGTATATCCCTATGAAAAAAATAATATCCAACAAGTAAACAAAACTACTGTTTTTAAAATTTTTGCCAAAAATAAATTCCCCAAAGAGCCCCAATTGAAATTATTCAAACGAATATATGTAAAATGTGGCATACGCGGTACGTCTGACTCGCGAGTCATTTGTGTGCGTGTTGACTCGCCTTCGTCTAAACACAGTTGAATCATTCAGCGTCATGCCGGGAGTCATGTTGGTGTAACTAACACATATTTATTTTACAAACACATCCAAACCGACACACAAGCCAGACGCACCGTGTATGCCGCCTATATCAAAAGCAAATCACGAAAATTTGGTAAAGAATTACAGTGCACACTTTCTTCTCTTGTGTCTAGTAGTTTTTTTTTAACATTGGTCCAAAAAAATCATAACAAAGAAAGAAGCCAAAGCAGGTATTTAAAGCACAGAAAAAATAAATAATATAAAAAAAAAACTTTTTAATATACAACGCTTTTATAAATGGACTAAAAAGTAGAAAATAATATTTCTCAGTC